>NW_027364445.1:0-229830 GCF_046119375.1 Phyllobates terribilis | reverse complement strand
ATGCAGCCAGAGTCCTTAAATAATGCAGCAAAGTCCTTAAATAATGCAGCAGTGTCCTTACATTAATGCAACAAACTCCTTAAATAATGCAGCAGAGTCCTTAAATAATGCAACAAAGTTCTTAAATAATGCATCAAAGTCCTTAAATAATGCAGCAAAGTCCTTAAATAATGCAGCAAATTCCTTAAATAATGCAGCAGAGTCCTTAAATAATGCAGCTGAGTCCTCAATTCTTCAGCAGAGTCATTAAATAATGCAGAAGAGTCCTTAAATAATGCAGCAAAGTTCTTAAATAATGCAGCAGAGTCCTTAAATAACGCAGCAGAGTCGTTAAATAATGCAGCAAAGTCCTTAAATAATGCAGCTGAGTCCTCAAATGCTTCAGCAGGATCCTTAAATAATGCAGCAGAGACCTTTAATAATGCAGCTGAGTCCTCAAATGCTTCAGCAGAGTCATTAAATAATGCAGCAGGATCCTAAAATAATGCAATAAAGTCCTTAAATTATGCAGCAGAGTCCTTAAATAATGCAGCAAAGTCCTTAAATAATGCAGCAGAGTCCTTACATAATGCAACAAAGTCCTTAAATAATGCAGCAGAGTCCTTAAATAATGCAACAAAGTTCTTAAATAATGCAGCAGAGTCCTTAAAATAATGCAGCAAAGTCCTTAAGTACCATAGCAGAGTCCTTAAATAATGCAGCAGAGACCTTAAATAATGCAACAAAGTCCTTAAATAATGAAGCAGATTCCTTAAATTCTGCAGCAGTGTCCTTAAATAATGCATCAAAGTCCTTATAATAATGCAGCAGAGTGCGATCCTTAAATATGCAGCAAAGTAATTAAAATAATGCAGCAGAGTCCTTAAATAAGGCAGCAAAGTCCTTAATAATGCAGCAGAGTCCTTAAATACCAAAGCATAGTCCTTAAATAATGCGGCAGAGTCCTTAAATAATGCAACAAAGTCCTTAAATAATGCAGCAGAGTCCTTAAATAATGCAACAAAGTCCTTAAATAATGCAGCAAAGTCCTTAAATAAAGCAGCAAAGTCCTTACATAATGCAGCAGAGTCCTTAAACAATGCATCTGAGTCCCAATTGCTTCAGCAGAGTCATTAAACACTGCAGCAGAGTCCTTAAATAATGCAGCAAAGTCTTAAATAATGCAGCAGAGTCCTTAAATAACGCAGCAGTCCTTAAATAATGCAGCAAAGTCCTTAAATAATGCAGCAGAGTCCTTAAATACCGCAGCAGAGTCATTAAATAATGCAGCAGAGTCCTTAAATAATACAGCAGAGACCTTAAATAATGCAGCTGAGTCCTCAAATGCTTCAGCAGAGTCATTAAATAATGCAGCAGAGTCCTTAAATAATGCAATAAAGTCCTTAAATAATGCAGCAGAGTCCTTAAATATGCGGCAAGTCCTTAAATAAATGCAGCAGACTTCTAACATAATGCAACATAGTCCTTAAATAATGCAGCAGAGTCCTTATATAATGCAACAAAGTCATTAAATAATGCAGCAGAGTCCTTAAATAAATGCCAACAGCAGAGTCCTTAAGTACCACAGCAGAGTCCTTAAGTACCACAGCAGGCCTAATAATGCAGCAAAGTCCTTAAATAATGCAGCAGAGTCCTTAAATAATGCAACAAAGGTCCTTAAATAATGCAGCAGAGTCCCTAAATACCGCAGCAGAGTCCTTAAATAATGCAGCAAAGTCCTTAAATAATACAACAAAGTCCTTAAATAATGCAGCAGAGTCATTAAATAATGCAGCAAAGTCCTTAAATAATGCAGCAGAGTCCATAAATAATGCAGCAAATTCCTTAAATAATGCAGCAGAGTCATTAAATAAGCAATAAAGTCCTTAAATAATGCAACAGAGTCCTTAAATAATGCAGCAAAGTCCTTAAATTATGCAGCAGAGTCCTCTAAATAATGCAAAAACGTCCTTAAATAATGCAGCAGAGTCCTTAAATAATACAGCAAAGTCCTTAAATAATGCAGCAGAGTCCTTAAATAATGCAACAAAGTCCTTAAATAATGCAGTAGAGTCCTTAAATAATACAGCAAAGTCCTTAAATATGGCAGCAGTCCTAAAATAATGCAGCAAAGTCCTTAAATAATGCAGCAGATTTCTTAAACACAGCAGCAGAGTCCTTAAATAATGCAGCAAGTAATTAAATAATGCAGCAGAGTCCTTAAGTAATGCAGCAAAGTCCTTAATTAATGCAACAAATCCTTAAAATAAAGCAACAAATTCCTTAAATAATGCAGCAGCGTCCTTAAATAATGCAACAAATTCCTTAAATAATGCAGCAGAGTCCTTAAATACCACAGCAGAGTCCTTAAATAATGCAGCAGAGACCTTAAATAATGCAACAAAGTCCTTAAATAATGCAGCAGATTCCTTAAATTCTGCAGCAGCGTCCTTAAATAATGCATCAAAGTCCTTAAATAATGCAGCAGAGTCCTTAAATACCGCAGCAGAGTCCTTAAATAATGCAGCAAATTCCTTATATAATGCAGCAGAGTCCTTAAATAATGCAGCAGAGTCCTCAAATGCTTCAGCAGAGTCATTAAATAATGCAGCAAAGTCCTTAAATAATGCAGCAGAGTCCTTAAATAATGCAGTGAGTCCTCAAATGCTTCAGCAGAGTCATTAAATAATGCAGAAGACTCCTTAAATAATGCAGGAAAGTCCTTAAATAAAGCAGCAGAGTCCTTAGATAATGCAGCAGAGTCGTTAAATAATGCAGCAAAGTCCTTAAATAATGCAGCTGAGTCCTCAAATGCTTCAGCAGGATCCTTAAATAATGCAGCAGGATCCTTAAATAATGCAATAAAGTCCTTAAATTATGCAGCAGAGTCCTTAAATAATGCAGCAAAGTCCTTAAATAATGCAGCAGTGTCCTTACATAATGCAACAAACTCCTTAAATAATGCAGCAGAGTCCTTAAATAATGCAACAAAGTTCTTAAATAATGCATCAAAGTCCTTAAATAATGCAGCAAAGTCCTTAAATAATGCAGCAAATTCCTTAAATAATGCAGCAGAGTCCTTAAATAATGCAGCTGAGTCCTCAAATACTTCAGCAGAGTCATTAAATAATGCAGAAGAGTCCTTAAATAATGCAGCAAAGTTCTTAAATAATGCAGCAGAGTCCTTAAATAACGCAGCAGAGTCGTTAAATAATGCAGCAAAGTCCTTAAATAATGCAGCTGAGTCCTCAAATGCTTCAGCAGGATCCTTAAATAATGCAGCAGAGACCTTTAATAATGCAGCTGAGTCCTCAAATGCTTCAGCAGAGTCATTAAATAATGCAGCAGGATCCTAAAATAATGCAATAAAGTCCTTAAATTATGCAGCAGAGTCCTTAAATAATGCAGCAAAGTCCTTAAATAATGCAGCAGAGTCCTTACATAATGCAACAAAGTCCTTAAATAATGCAGCAGAGTCCTTAAATAATGCAACAAAGTTCTTAAATAATGCAGCAGAGTCCTTAAATAATGCAGCAAAGTCCTTAAGTACCATAGCAGAGTCCTTAAATAATGCAGCAGAGACCTTAAATAATGCAACAAAGTCCTTAAATAATGAAGCAGATTCCTTAAATTCTGCAGCAGTGTCCTTAAATAATGCATCAAAGTCCTTAAATAATGCAGCAGAGTCCTTAAATAATGCAGCAAAGTAATTAAATAATGCAGCAGAGTCCTTAAATAATGCAGCAAAGTCCTTAAATAATGCAGCAGAGTCCTTAAATACCAAAGCATAGTCCTTAAATAATGCGGCAGAGTCCTTAAATAATGCAACAAAGTCCTTAAATAATGCAGCAGAGTCCTTAAATAATGCGGCAAGTCCTTAAATAATGCAGCAGACTTCTAACATAATGCAACATAGTCCTTAAATAATGCAGCAGAGTCCTTATATAATGCAACAAAGTCATTAAATAATGCAGCAGAGTCCTTAAATAATGCAGCAAAGTCCTTAAATAATACAGCAGAGTCCTTAAGTACCACAGCATAGTCCTTAAATAATGCAGCAAAGTCCTTAAATAATGCAGCAGAGTCCTTAAATAATGCAACAAAGTCCTTAAATAATGCAGCAGAGTCCTTAAATACCGCAGCAGAGTCCTTAAATAATGCAGCAAAGTCCTTAAATAATACAACAAAGTCCTTAAATAATGCAGCAGAGTCATTAAATAATGCAGCAAAGTCCTTAAATAATGCAGCAGAGTCCTTAAATAATGCAGCAAATTCCTTAAATAATGCAGCAGAGTCATTAAATAATGCAATAAAGTCCTTAAATAATGCAACAGAGTCCTTAAATAATGCAGCAAAGTCCTTAAATAATGCAGCAGAGTCCTTAAATAATGCAAAAAAGTCCTTAAATAATGCAGCAGAGTCCTTAAATAATACAGCAAAGTCCTTAAATAATGCAGCAGAGTCCTTAAATAATGCAACAAAGTCCTTAAATAATGCAGTAGAGTCCTTAAATAATACAGCAAAGTCCTTAAATAATGCAGCAGAGTCCTAAAATAATGCAGCAAAGTCCTTAAATAATGCAGCAGAGTTCTTAAACACAGCAGCAGAGTCCTTAAATAATGCAGCAAGTAATTAAATAATGCAGCAGAGTCCTTAAGTAATGCAGCAAAGTCCTTAATTAATGCAACAAAGTCCTTAAATAATGCAACAAATTCCTTAAATAATGCAGCAGCGTCCTTAAATAATGCAACAAATTCCTTAAATAATGCAGCAGAGTCCTTAAATACCACAGCAGAGTCCTTAAATAATGCAGCAGAGACCTTAAATAATGCAACAAAGTCCTTAAATAATGCAGCAGATTCCTTAAATTCTGCAGCAGCGTCCTTAAATAATGCATCAAAGTCCTTAAATAATGCAGCAGAGTCCTTAAATACCGCAGCAGAGTCCTTAAATAATGCAGCAAATTCCTTATATAATGCAGCAGAGTCCTTAAATAATGCAGCAGAGTCCTCAAATGCTTCAGCAGAGTCATTAAATAATGCAGCAAAGTCCTTAAATAATGCAGCAGAGTCCTTAAATAATGCAGCTGAGTCCTCAAATGCTTCAGCAGAGTCATTAAATAATGCAGAAGACTCCTTAAATAATGCAGGAAAGTCCTTAAATAAAGCAGCAGAGTCCTTAGATAATGCAGCAGAGTCGTTAAATAATGCAGCAAAGTCCTTAAATAATGCAGCTGAGTCCTCAAATGCTTCAGCAGGATCCTTAAATAATGCAGCAGGATCCTTAAATAATGCAATAAAGTCCTTAAATTATGCAGCAGAGTCCTTAAATAATGCAGCAGAGTCCTTACATAATGCAACAAACTCCTTAAATAATGCAGCAGAGTCCTTAAATAATGCAACAAAGTTCTTAAATAATGCATCAAAGTCCTTAAATAATGCAGCAAAGTCCTTAAATAATGCAGCAAAGTCGTTAAGTACCATAGCAGATTCCTTAAATTCTGCAGCAGCGTCCTTAAATAATGCAACAAAGTCCTTAAATAATGCAGCAGAGTCCTTAAATAATGCAACAAAGTCCTTAAATAATGCAAAAGAGTCCTTAAATAATGCAGCTGAGTCCTCAAATGCTTCAGCAGGATCCTTAAATAATGCAGCAGGATCCTTAAATAATGCAATTAAGTCCTTAAATTATGCAGCAGAGTCCTTAAATAATGCAGCAAAGTCCTTAAATAATGCAGCAGAGTCCTTACATAATGCAACAAACTCCTTAAATAATGCAGCAGAGTCCTTAAATAATGCAACAAAGTCCTTAAATAATGCAAAAGAGTCCTTAAATAAAGCAGCAAAGCCCTTACATAATGCAGCAGAGTCCTTAAATAATGCATCTGAGTGCCCAAATGCTTCAGCAGAGTCATTAAATACTGCAGCAGAGACCTTAAATAATGCAGCAAAGTTCTTAAATAATGCAGCAGAGTCCTTAAATAACGCAGCAGAGTCGTTAAATAATGCAGCAAAGTCCTTAAATAATGCAGCTGAGTCCTCAAATGCTTCAGCAGGATCCTTAAATAATGCAGCAGAGACCTTTAATAATGCAGCTGAGTCCTCAAATGCTTCAGCAGAGTCATTAAATAATGCAGCAGGATCCTAAAATAATGCAATAAAGTCCTTAAATTATGCAGCAGAGTCCTTAAATAATGCAGCAAAGTCCTTAAATAATGCAGCAGAGTCCTTACATAATGCAACAAAGTCCTTAAATAATGCAGCAGAGTCCTTAAATAATGCAACAAAGTTCTTAAATAATGCAGCAGAGTCCTTAAATAATGCAGCAAAGTCCTTAAGTACCATAGCAGAGTCCTTAAATAATGCAGAAGAGACCTTAAATAATGCAACAAAGTCCTTAAATAATGAAGCAGATTCCTTAAATTCTGCAGCAGTGTCCTTAAATAATGCATCAAAGTCCTTAAATAATGCAGCAGAGTCCTTAAATACCGCAGCAGAGTCCTTAAATAATGCAGCAAATTAATTAAATAATGCAGCAGAGTCCTTAAATAATGCAGCAAAGTCCTTAAATAATGCAGCAGAGTCCTTAAATACCAAAGCATAGTCCTTAAATAATGCGGCAGAGTCCTTAAATAATGCAACAAAGTCCTTAAATAATGCAGCAGAGTCCTTAAATAATGCAACAAAGTCCTTAAATAATGCAGCAAAGTCCTTAAATAAAGCAGCAAAGTCCTTACATAATGCAGCAGAGTCCTTAAACAATGCATCTGAGTCCCCAATTGCTTCACCAGAGTCATTAAACACTGCAGCAGAGTCCTTAAATAATGCAGCAAAGTCTTAAATAATGCAGCAGAGTCCTTAAATAACGCAGCAGTCCTTAAATAATGCAGCAAAGTCCTTAAATAATGCAGCAGAGTCCTTAAATACCGCAGCAGAGTCATTAAATAATGCAGCAGAGTCCTTAAATAATACAGCAGAGACCTTAAATAATGCAGCTGAGTCCTCAAATGCTTCAGCAGAGTCATTAAATAATGCAGCAGAGTCCTTAAATAATGCAAAAAAGTCCTTAAATAATGCAGCAGAGTCCTTAAATAATGCGGCAAGTCCTTAAATAATGCAGCAGACTTCTAACATAATGCAACATAGTCCTTAAATAATGCAGCAGAGTCCTTATATAATGCAACAAAGTCATTAAATAATGCAGCAGAGTCCTTAAATAATGCAGCAAAGTCCTTAAATAATACAGCAGAGTCCTTAAGTACCACAGCATAGTCCTTAAATAATGCAGCAAAGTCCTTAAATAATGCAGCAGAGTCCTTAAATAATGCAACAAAGTCCTTAAATAATGCAGCAGAGTCCTTAAATACCGCAGCAGAGTCCTTAAATAATGCAGCAAAGTCCTTAAATAATACAACAAAGTCCTTAAATAATGCAGCAGAGTCATTAAATAATGCAGCAAAGTCCTTAAATAATGCAGCAGAGTCCTTAAATAATGCAGCAAATTCCTTAAATAATGCAGCAGAGTCATTAAATAATGCAATAAAGTCCTTAAATAATGCAACAGAGTCCTTAAATAATGCAGCAAAGTCCTTAAATAATGCAGCAGAGTCCTTAAATAATGCAAAAAAGTCCTTAAATAATGCAGCAGAGTCCTTAAATAATACAGCAAAGTCCTTAAATAATGCAGCAGAGTCCTTAAATAATGCAACAAAGTCCTTAAATAATGCAGTAGAGTCCTTAAATAATACAGCAAAGTCCTTAAATAATGCAGCAGAGTCCTAAAATAATGCAGCAAAGTCCTTAAATAATGCAGCAGAGTTCTTAAACACAGCAGCAGAGTCCTTAAATAATGCAGCAAGTAATTAAATAATGCAGCAGAGTCCTTAAGTAATGCAGCAAAGTCCTTAATTAATGCAACAAAGTCCTTAAATAAAGCAACAAATTCCTTAAATAATGCAGCAGCGTCCTTAAATAATGCAACAAATTCCTTAAATAATGCAGCAGAGTCCTTAAATACCACAGCAGAGTCCTTAAATAATGCAGCAGAGACCTTAAATAATGCAACAAAGTCCTTAAATAATGCAGCAGATTCCTTAAATTCTGCAGCAGCGTCCTTAAATAATGCATCAAAGTCCTTAAATAATGCAGCAGAGTCCTTAAATACCGCAGCAGAGTCCTTAAATAATGCAGCAAATTCCTTATATAATGCAGCAGAGTCCTTAAATAATGCAGCAGAGTCCTCAAATGCTTCAGCAGAGTCATTAAATAATGCAGCAAAGTCCTTAAATAATGCAGCAGAGTCCTTAAATAATGCAGCTGAGTCCTCAAATGCTTCAGCAGAGTCATTAAATAATGCAGAAGACTCCTTAAATAATGCAGGCAAGTCCTTAAATAAAGCAGCAGAGTCCTTAGATAATGCAGCAGAGTCGTTAAATAATGCAGCAAAGTCCTTAAATAATGCAGCTGAGTCCTCAAATGCTTCAGCAGGATCCTTAAATAATGCAGCAGGATCCTTAAATAATGCAATAAAGTCCTTAAATTATGCAGCAGAGTCCTTAAATAATGCAGCAAAGTCCTTAAATAATGCAGCAGTGTCCTTACATAATGCAACAAACTCCTTAAATAATGCAGCAGAGTCCTTAAATAATGCAACAAAGTTCTTAAATAATGCATCAAAGTCCTTAAATAATGCAGCAAAGTCCTTAAATAATGCAGCAAATTCCTTAAATAATGCAGCAGAGTCCTTAAATAATGCAGCTGAGTCCTCAAATACTTCAGCAGAGTCATTAAATAATGCAGAAGAGTCCTTAAATAATGCAGCAAAGTTCTTAAATAATGCAGCAGAGTCCTTAAATAACGCAGCAGAGTCGTTAAATAATGCAGCAAAGTCCTTAAATAATGCAGCTGAGTCCTCAAATGCTTCAGCAGGATCCTTAAATAATGCAGCAGAGACCTTTAATAATGCAGCTGAGTCCTCAAATGCTTCAGCAGAGTCATTAAATAATGCAGCAGGATCCTAAAATAATGCAATAAAGTCCTTAAATTATGCAGCAGAGTCCTTAAATAATGCAGCAAAGTCCTTAAATAATGCAGCAGAGTCCTTACATAATGCAACAAAGTCCTTAAATAATGCAGCAGAGTCCTTAAATAATGCAACAAAGTTCTTAAATAATGCAGCAGAGTCCTTAAATAATGCAGCAAAGTCCTTAAGTACCATAGCAGAGTCCTTAAATAATGCAGCAGAGACCTTAAATAATGCAACAAAGTCCTTAAATAATGAAGCAGATTCCTTAAATTCTGCAGCAGTGTCCTTAAATAATGCATCAAAGTCCTTAAATAATGCAGCAGAGTCCTTAAATAATGCAGCAAAGTAATTAAATAATGCAGCAGAGTCCTTAAATAATGCAGCAAAGTCCTTAAATAATGCAGCAGAGTCCTTAAATACCAAAGCATAGTCCTTAAATAATGCGGCAGAGTCCTTAAATAATGCAACAAAGTCCTTAAATAATGCAGCAGAGTCCTTAAATAATGCGGCAAGTCCTTAAATAATGCAGCAGACTTCTAACATAATGCAACATAGTCCTTAAATAATGCAGCAGAGTCCTTATATAATGCAACAAAGTCATTAAATAATGCAGCAGAGTCCTTAAATAATGCAGCAAAGTCCTTAAATAATACAGCAGAGTCCTTAAGTACCACAGCATAGTCCTTAAATAATGCAGCAAAGTCCTTAAATAATGCAGCAGAGTCCTTAAATAATGCAACAAAGTCCTTAAATAATGCAGCAGAGTCCTTAAATACCGCAGCAGAGTCCTTAAATAATGCAGCAAAGTCCTTAAATAATACAACAAAGTCCTTAAATAATGCAGCAGAGTCATTAAATAATGCAGCAAAGTCCTTAAATAATGCAGCAGAGTCCTTAAATAATGCAGCAAATTCCTTAAATAATGCAGCAGAGTCATTAAATAATGCAATAAAGTCCTTAAATAATGCAACAGAGTCCTTAAATAATGCAGCAAAGTCCTTAAATAATGCAGCAGAGTCCTTAAATAATGCAAAAAAGTCCTTAAATAATGCAGCAGAGTCCTTAAATAATACAGCAAAGTCCTTAAATAATGCAGCAGAGTCCTTAAATAATGCAACAAAGTCCTTAAATAATGCAGTAGAGTCCTTAAATAATACAGCAAAGTCCTTAAATAATGCAGCAGAGTCCTAAAATAATGCAGCAAAGTCCTTAAATAATGCAGCAGAGTTCTTAAACACAGCAGCAGAGTCCTTAAATAATGCAGCAAGTAATTAAATAATGCAGCAGAGTCCTTAAGTAATGCAGCAAAGTCCTTAATTAATGCAACAAAGTCCTTAAATAATGCAACAAATTCCTTAAATAATGCAGCAGCGTCCTTAAATAATGCAACAAATTCCTTAAATAATGCAGCAGAGTCCTTAAATACCACAGCAGAGTCCTTAAATAATGCAGCAGAGACCTTAAATAATGCAACAAAGTCCTTAAATAATGCAGCAGATTCCTTAAATTCTGCAGCAGCGTCCTTAAATAATGCATCAAAGTCCTTAAATAATGCAGCAGAGTCCTTAAATACCGCAGCAGAGTCCTTAAATAATGCAGCAAATTCCTTATATAATGCAGCAGAGTCCTTAAATAATGCAGCAGAGTCCTCAAATGCTTCAGCAGAGTCATTAAATAATGCAGCAAAGTCCTTAAATAATGCAGCAGAGTCCTTAAATAATGCAGCTGAGTCCTCAAATGCTTCAGCAGAGTCATTAAATAATGCAGAAGACTCCTTAAATAATGCAGGAAAGTCCTTAAATAAAGCAGCAGAGTCCTTAGATAATGCAGCAGAGTCGTTAAATAATGCAGCAAAGTCCTTAAATAATGCAGCTGAGTCCTCAAATGCTTCAGCAGGATCCTTAAATAATGCAGCAGGATCCTTAAATAATGCAATAAAGTCCTTAAATTATGCAGCAGAGTCCTTAAATAATGCAGCAAAGTCCTTAAATAATGCAGCAGTGTCCTTACATAATGCAACAAACTCCTTAAATAATGCAGCAGAGTCCTTAAATAATGCAACAAAGTTCTTAAATAATGCATCAAAGTCCTTAAATAATGCAGCAAAGTCCTTAAATAATGCAGCAAATTCCTTAAATAATGCAGCAGAGTCCTTAAATAATGCAGCTGAGTCCTCAAATACTTCAGCAGAGTCATTAAATAATGCAGAAGAGTCCTTAAATAATGCAGCAAAGTTCTTAAATAATGCAGCAGAGTCCTTAAATAACGCAGCAGAGTCGTTAAATAATGCAGCAAAGTCCTTAAATAATGCAGCTGAGTCCTCAAATGCTTCAGCAGGATCCTTAAATAATGCAGCAGAGACCTTTAATAATGCAGCTGAGTCCTCAAATGCTTCAGCAGAGTCATTAAATAATGCAGCAGGATCCTAAAATAATGCAATAAAGTCCTTAAATTATGCAGCAGAGTCCTTAAATAATGCAGCAAAGTCCTTAAATAATGCAGCAGAGTCCTTACATAATGCAACAAAGTCCTTAAATAATGCAGCAGAGTCCTTAAATAATGCAACAAAGTTCTTAAATAATGCAGCAGAGTCCTTAAATAATGCAGCAAAGTCCTTAAGTACCATAGCAGAGTCCTTAAATAATGCAGCAGAGACCTTAAATAATGCAACAAAGTCCTTAAATAATGAAGCAGATTCCTTAAATTCTGCAGCAGTGTCCTTAAATAATGCATCAAAGTCCTTAAATAATGCAGCAGAGTCCTTAAATAATGCAGCAAAGTAATTAAATAATGCAGCAGAGTCCTTAAATAATGCAGCAAAGTCCTTAAATAATGCAGCAGAGTCCTTAAATACCAAAGCATAGTCCTTAAATAATGCGGCAGAGTCCTTAAATAATGCAACAAAGTCCTTAAATAATGCAGCAGAGTCCTTAAATAATGCAACAAAGTCCTTAAATAATGCAGCAAAGTCCTTAAATAAAGCAGCAAAGTCCTTACATAATGCAGCAGAGTCCTTAAACAATGCATCTGAGTCCCCAATTGCTTCAGCAGAGTCATTAAACACTGCAGCAAAGTCCTTAAATAATGCAGCAGAGTCCTTAAATAATGCAGCTGAGTCCTCAAATGCTTCAGCAGAGTCATTAAATAATGCAGAAGACTCCTTAAATAATGCAGGAAAGTCCTTAAATAAAGCAGCAGAGTCCTTAGATAATGCAGCAGAGTCGTTAAATAATGCAGCAAAGTCCTTAAATAATGCAGCTGAGTCCTCAAATGCTTCAGCAGGATCCTTAAATAATGCAGCAGGATCCTTAAATAATGCAATAAAGTCCTTAAATTATGCAGCAGAGTCCTTAAATAATGCAGCAAAGTCCTTAAATAATGCAGCAGTGTCCTTACATAATGCAACAAACTCCTTAAATAATGCAGCAGAGTCCTTAAATAATGCAACAAAGTTCTTAAATAATGCATCAAAGTCCTTAAATAATGCAGCAAAGTCCTTAAATAATGCAGCAAATTCCTTAAATAATGCAGCAGAGTCCTTAAATAATGCAGCTGAGTCCTCAAATACTTCAGCAGAGTCATTAAATAATGCAGAAGAGTCCTTAAATAATGCAGCAAAGTTCTTAAATAATGCAGCAGAGTCCTTAAATAACGCAGCAGAGTCGTTAAATAATGCAGCAAAGTCCTTAAATAATGCAGCTGAGTCCTCAAATGCTTCAGCAGGATCCTTAAATAATGCAGCAGAGACCTTTAATAATGCAGCTGAGTCCTCAAATGCTTCAGCAGAGTCATTAAATAATGCAGCAGGATCCTAAAATAATGCAATAAAGTCCTTAAATTATGCAGCAGAGTCCTTAAATAATGCAGCAGAGTCCTTAAATAATGCAGCAGAGTCCTTACATAATGCAACAAAGTCCTTAAATAATGCAGCAGAGTCCTTAAATAATGCAACAAAGTTCTTAAATAATGCAGCAGAGTCCTTAAATAATGCAGCAAAGTCCTTAAGTACCATAGCAGAGTCCTTAAATAATGCAGCAGAGACCTTAAATAATGCAACAAAGTCCTTAAATAATGAAGCAGATTCCTTAAATTCTGCAGCAGTGTCCTTAAATAATGCATCAAAGTCCTTAAATAATGCAGCAGAGTCCTTAAATAATGCAGCAAAGTAATTAAATAATGCAGCAGAGTCCTTAAATAATGCAGCAAAGTCCTTAAATAATGCAGCAGAGTCCTTAAATACCAAAGCATAGTCCTTAAATAATGCGGCAGAGTCCTTAAATAATGCAACAAAGTCCTTAAATAATGCAGCAGAGTCCTTAAATAATGCAACAAAGTCCTTAAATAATGCAGCAAAGTCCTTAAATAAAGCAGCAAAGTCCTTACATAATGCAGCAGAGTCCTTAAACAATGCATCTGAGTCCCCAATTGCTTCAGCAGAGTCATTAAACACTGCAGCAGAGTCCTTAAATAATGCAGCAAAGTCTTAAATAATGCAGCAGAGTCCTTAAATAACGCAGCAGTCCTTAAATAATGCAGCAAAGTCCTTAAATAATGCAGCAGAGTCCTTAAATACCGCAGCAGAGTCATTAAATAATGCAGCAGAGTCCTTAAATAATACAGCAGAGACCTTAAATAATGCAGCTGAGTCCTCAAATGCTTCAGCAGAGTCATTAAATAATGCAGCAGAGTCCTTAAATAATGCAATAAAGTCCTTAAATAATGCAGCAGAGTCCTTAAATAATGCGGCAAGTCCTTAAATAATGCAGCAGACTTCTAACATAATGCAACATAGTCCTTAAATAATGCAGCAGAGTCCTTATATAATGCAACAAAGTCATTAAATAATGCAGCAGAGTCCTTAAATAATGCAGCAAAGTCCTTAAATAATACAGCAGAGTCCTTAAGTACCACAGCATAGTCCTTAAATAATGCAGCAAAGTCCTTAAATAATGCAGCAGAGTCCTTAAATAATGCAACAAAGTCCTTAAATAATGCAGCAGAGTCCTTAAATACCGCAGCAGAGTCCTTAAATAATGCAGCAAAGTCCTTAAATAATACAACAAAGTCCTTAAATAATGCAGCAGAGTCATTAAATAATGCAGCAAAGTCCTTAAATAATGCAGCAGAGTCCATAAATAATGCAGCAAATTCCTTAAATAATGCAGCAGAGTCATTAAATAATGCAATAAAGTCCTTAAATAATGCAACAGAGTCCTTAAATAATGCAGCAAAGTCCTTAAATAATGCAGCAGAGTCCTTAAATAATGCAAAAACGTCCTTAAATAATGCAGCAGAGTCCTTAAATAATACAGCAAAGTCCTTAAATAATGCAGCAGAGTCCTTAAATAATGCAACAAAGTCCTTAAATAATGCAGTAGAGTCCTTAAATAATACAGCAAAGTCCTTAAATAATGCAGCAGAGTCCTAAAATAATGCAGCAAAGTCCTTAAATAATGCAGCAGATTTCTTAAACACAGCAGCAGAGTCCTTAAATAATGCAGCAAGTAATTAAATAATGCAGCAGAGTCCTTAAGTAATGCAGCAAAGTCCTTAATTAATGCAACAAAGTCCTTAAATAAAGCAACAAATTCCTTAAATAATGCAGCAGCGTCCTTAAATAATGCAACAAATTCCTTAAATAATGCAGCAGAGTCCTTAAATACCACAGCAGAGTCCTTAAATAATGCAGCAGAGACCTTAAATAATGCAACAAAGTCCTTAAATAATGCAGCAGATTCCTTAAATTCTGCAGCAGCGTCCTTAAATAATGCATCAAAGTCCTTAAATAATGCAGCAGAGTCCTTAAATACCGCAGCAGAGTCCTTAAATAATGCAGCAAATTCCTTATATAATGCAGCAGAGTCCTTAAATAATGCAGCAGAGTCCTCAAATGCTTCAGCAGAGTCATTAAATAATGCAGCAAAGTCCTTAAATAATGCAGCAGAGTCCTTAAATAATGCAGCTGAGTCCTCAAATGCTTCAGCAGAGTCATTAAATAATGCAGAAGACTCCTTAAATAATGCAGGAAAGTCCTTAAATAAAGCAGCAGAGTCCTTAGATAATGCAGCAGAGTCGTTAAATAATGCAGCAAAGTCCTTAAATAATGCAGCTGAGTCCTCAAATGCTTCAGCAGGATCCTTAAATAATGCAGCAGGATCCTTAAATAATGCAATAAAGTCCTTAAATTATGCAGCAGAGTCCTTAAATAATGCAGCAAAGTCCTTAAATAATGCAGCAGTGTCCTTACATAATGCAACAAACTCCTTAAATAATGCAGCAGAGTCCTTAAATAATGCAACAAAGTTCTTAAATAATGCATCAAAGTCCTTAAATAATGCAGCAAAGTCCTTAAATAATGCAGCAAATTCCTTAAATAATGCAGCAGAGTCCTTAAATAATGCAGCTGAGTCCTCAAATACTTCAGCAGAGTCATTAAATAATGCAGAAGAGTCCTTAAATAATGCAGCAAAGTTCTTAAATAATGCAGCAGAGTCCTTAAATAACGCAGCAGAGTCGTTAAATAATGCAGCAAAGTCCTTAAATAATGCAGCTGAGTCCTCAAATGCTTCAGCAGGATCCTTAAATAATGCAGCAGAGACCTTTAATAATGCAGCTGAGTCCTCAAATGCTTCAGCAGAGTCATTAAATAATGCAGCAGGATCCTAAAATAATGCAATAAAGTCCTTAAATTATGCAGCAGAGTCCTTAAATAATGCAGCAAAGTCCTTAAATAATGCAGCAGAGTCCTTACATAATGCAACAAAGTCCTTAAATAATGCAGCAGAGTCCTTAAATAATGCAACAAAGTTCTTAAATAATGCAGCAGAGTCCTTAAATAATGCAGCAAAGTCCTTAAGTACCATAGCAGAGTCCTTAAATAATGCAGCAGAGACCTTAAATAATGCAACAAAGTCCTTAAATAATGAAGCAGATTCCTTAAATTCTGCAGCAGTGTCCTTAAATAATGCATCAAAGTCCTTAAATAATGCAGCAGAGTCCTTAAATAATGCAGCAAAGTAATTAAATAATGCAGCAGAGTCCTTAAATAATGCAGCAAAGTCCTTAAATAATGCAGCAGAGTCCTTAAATACCAAAGCATAGTCCTTAAATAATGCGGCAGAGTCCTTAAATAATGCAACAAAGTCCTTAAATAATGCAGCAGAGTCCTTAAATAATGCGGCAAGTCCTTAAATAATGCAGCAGACTTCTAACATAATGCAACATAGTCCTTAAATAATGCAGCAGAGTCCTTATATAATGCAACAAAGTCATTAAATAATGCAGCAGAGTCCTTAAATAATGCAGCAAAGTCCTTAAATAATACAGCAGAGTCCTTAAGTACCACAGCATAGTCCTTAAATAATGCAGCAAAGTCCTTAAATAATGCAGCAGAGTCCTTAAATAATGCAACAAAGTCCTTAAATAATGCAGCAGAGTCCTTAAATACCGCAGCAGAGTCCTTAAATAATGCAGCAAAGTCCTTAAATAATACAACAAAGTCCTTAAATAATGCAGCAGAGTCATTAAATAATGCAGCAAAGTCCTTAAATAATGCAGCAGAGTCCTTAAATAATGCAGCAAATTCCTTAAATAATGCAGCAGAGTCATTAAATAATGCAATAAAGTCCTTAAATAATGCAACAGAGTCCTTAAATAATGCAGCAAAGTCCTTAAATAATGCAGCAGAGTCCTTAAATAATGCAAAAAAGTCCTTAAATAATGCAGCAGAGTCCTTAAATAATACAGCAAAGTCCTTAAATAATGCAGCAGAGTCCTTAAATAATGCAACAAAGTCCTTAAATAATGCAGTAGAGTCCTTAAATAATACAGCAAAGTCCTTAAATAATGCAGCAGAGTCCTAAAATAATGCAGCAAAGTCCTTAAATAATGCAGCAGAGTTCTTAAACACAGCAGCAGAGTCCTTAAATAATGCAGCAAGTAATTAAATAATGCAGCAGAGTCCTTAAGTAATGCAGCAAAGTCCTTAATTAATGCAACAAAGTCCTTAAATAATGCAACAAATTCCTTAAATAATGCAGCAGCGTCCTTAAATAATGCAACAAATTCCTTAAATAATGCAGCAGAGTCCTTAAATACCACAGCAGAGTCCTTAAATAATGCAGCAGAGACCTTAAATAATGCAACAAAGTCCTTAAATAATGCAGCAGATTCCTTAAATTCTGCAGCAGCGTCCTTAAATAATGCATCAAAGTCCTTAAATAATGCAGCAGAGTCCTTAAATACCGCAGCAGAGTCCTTAAATAATGCAGCAAATTCCTTATATAATGCAGCAGAGTCCTTAAATAATGCAGCAGAGTCCTCAAATGCTTCAGCAGAGTCATTAAATAATGCAGCAAAGTCCTTAAATAATGCAGCAGAGTCCTTAAATAATGCAGCTGAGTCCTCAAATGCTTCAGCAGAGTCATTAAATAATGCAGAAGACTCCTTAAATAATGCAGGAAAGTCCTTAAATAAAGCAGCAGAGTCCTTAGATAATGCAGCAGAGTCGTTAAATAATGCAGCAAAGTCCTTAAATAATGCAGCTGAGTCCTCAAATGCTTCAGCAGGATCCTTAAATAATGCAGCAGGATCCTTAAATAATGCAATAAAGTCCTTAAATTATGCAGCAGAGTCCTTAAATAATGCAGCAGAGTCCTTACATAATGCAACAAACTCCTTAAATAATGCAGCAGAGTCCTTAAATAATGCAACAAAGTTCTTAAATAATGCATCAAAGTCCTTAAATAATGCAGCAAAGTCCTTAAATAATGCAGCAAAGTCGTTAAGTACCATAGCAGATTCCTTAAATTCTGCAGCAGCGTCCTTAAATAATGCAACAAAGTCCTTAAATAATGCAGCAGAGTCCTTAAATAATGCAACAAAGTCCTTAAATAATGCAAAAGAGTCCTTAAATAATGCAGCTGAGTCCTCAAATGCTTCAGCAGGATCCTTAAATAATGCAGCAGGATCCTTAAATAATGCAATTAAGTCCTTAAATTATGCAGCAGAGTCCTTAAATAATGCAGCAAAGTCCTTAAATAATGCAGCAGAGTCCTTACATAATGCAACAAACTCCTTAAATAATGCAGCAGAGTCCTTAAATAATGCAACAAAGTCCTTAAATAATGCAAAAGAGTCCTTAAATAAAGCAGCAAAGCCCTTACATAATGCAGCAGAGTCCTTAAATAATGCATCTGAGTGCCCAAATGCTTCAGCAGAGTCATTAAATACTGCAGCAGAGACCTTAAATAATGCAGCAAAGTTCTTAAATAATGCAGCAGAGTCCTTAAATAACGCAGCAGAGTCGTTAAATAATGCAGCAAAGTCCTTAAATAATGCAGCTGAGTCCTCAAATGCTTCAGCAGGATCCTTAAATAATGCAGCAGAGACCTTTAATAATGCAGCTGAGTCCTCAAATGCTTCAGCAGAGTCATTAAATAATGCAGCAGGATCCTAAAATAATGCAATAAAGTCCTTAAATTATGCAGCAGAGTCCTTAAATAATGCAGCAAAGTCCTTAAATAATGCAGCAGAGTCCTTACATAATGCAACAAAGTCCTTAAATAATGCAGCAGAGTCCTTAAATAATGCAACAAAGTTCTTAAATAATGCAGCAGAGTCCTTAAATAATGCAGCAAAGTCCTTAAGTACCATAGCAGAGTCCTTAAATAATGCAGAAGAGACCTTAAATAATGCAACAAAGTCCTTAAATAATGAAGCAGATTCCTTAAATTCTGCAGCAGTGTCCTTAAATAATGCATCAAAGTCCTTAAATAATGCAGCAGAGTCCTTAAATACCGCAGCAGAGTCCTTAAATAATGCAGCAAATTAATTAAATAATGCAGCAGAGTCCTTAAATAATGCAGCAAAGTCCTTAAATAATGCAGCAGAGTCCTTAAATACCAAAGCATAGTCCTTAAATAATGCGGCAGAGTCCTTAAATAATGCAACAAAGTCCTTAAATAATGCAGCAGAGTCCTTAAATAATGCAACAAAGTCCTTAAATAATGCAGCAAAGTCCTTAAATAAAGCAGCAAAGTCCTTACATAATGCAGCAGAGTCCTTAAACAATGCATCTGAGTCCCCAATTGCTTCACCAGAGTCATTAAACACTGCAGCAGAGTCCTTAAATAATGCAGCAAAGTCTTAAATAATGCAGCAGAGTCCTTAAATAACGCAGCAGTCCTTAAATAATGCAGCAAAGTCCTTACATAATGCAGCAGAGTCCTTAAATACCGCAGCAGAGTCATTAAATAATGCAGCAGAGTCCTTAAATAATACAGCAGAGACCTTAAATAATGCAGCTGAGTCCTCAAATGCTTCAGCAGAGTCATTAAATAATGCAGCAGAGTCCTTAAATAATGCAAAAAAGTCCTTAAATAATGCAGCAGAGTCCTTAAATAATGCGGCAAGTCCTTAAATAATGCAGCAGACTTCTAACATAATGCAACATAGTCCTTAAATAATGCAGCAGAGTCCTTATATAATGCAACAAAGTCATTAAATAATGCAGCAGAGTCCTTAAATAATGCAGCAAAGTCCTTAAATAATACAGCAGAGTCCTTAAGTACCACAGCATAGTCCTTAAATAATGCAGCAAAGTCCTTAAATAATGCAGCAGAGTCCTTAAATAATGCAACAAAGTCCTTAAATAATGCAGCAGAGTCCTTAAATACCGCAGCAGAGTCCTTAAATAATGCAGCAAAGTCCTTAAATAATACAACAAAGTCCTTAAATAATGCAGCAGAGTCATTAAATAATGCAGCAAAGTCCTTAAATAATGCAGCAGAGTCCTTAAATAATGCAGCAAATTCCTTAAATAATGCAGCAGAGTCATTAAATAATGCAATAAAGTCCTTAAATAATGCAACAGAGTCCTTAAATAATGCAGCAAAGTCCTTAAATAATGCAGCAGAGTCCTTAAATAATGCAAAAAAGTCCTTAAATAATGCAGCAGAGTCCTTAAATAATACAGCAAAGTCCTTAAATAATGCAGCAGAGTCCTTAAATAATGCAACAAAGTCCTTAAATAATGCAGTAGAGTCCTTAAATAATACAGCAAAGTCCTTAAATAATGCAGCAGAGTCCTAAAATAATGCAGCAAAGTCCTTAAATAATGCAGCAGAGTTCTTAAACACAGCAGCAGAGTCCTTAAATAATGCAGCAAGTAATTAAATAATGCAGCAGAGTCCTTAAGTAATGCAGCAAAGTCCTTAATTAATGCAACAAAGTCCTTAAATAAAGCAACAAATTCCTTAAATAATGCAGCAGCGTCCTTAAATAATGCAACAAATTCCTTAAATAATGCAGCAGAGTCCTTAAATACCACAGCAGAGTCCTTAAATAATGCAGCAGAGACCTTAAATAATGCAACAAAGTCCTTAAATAATGCAGCAGATTCCTTAAATTCTGCAGCAGCGTCCTTAAATAATGCATCAAAGTCCTTAAATAATGCAGCAGAGTCCTTAAATACCGCAGCAGAGTCCTTAAATAATGCAGCAAATTCCTTATATAATGCAGCAGAGTCCTTAAATAATGCAGCAGAGTCCTCAAATGCTTCAGCAGAGTCATTAAATAATGCAGCAAAGTCCTTAAATAATGCAGCAGAGTCCTTAAATAATGCAGCTGAGTCCTCAAATGCTTCAGCAGAGTCATTAAATAATGCAGAAGACTCCTTAAATAATGCAGGCAAGTCCTTAAATAAAGCAGCAGAGTCCTTAGATAATGCAGCAGAGTCGTTAAATAATGCAGCAAAGTCCTTAAATAATGCAGCTGAGTCCTCAAATGCTTCAGCAGGATCCTTAAATAATGCAGCAGGATCCTTAAATAATGCAATAAAGTCCTTAAATTATGCAGCAGAGTCCTTAAATAATGCAGCAAAGTCCTTAAATAATGCAGCAGTGTCCTTACATAATGCAACAAACTCCTTAAATAATGCAGCAGAGTCCTTAAATAATGCAACAAAGTTCTTAAATAATGCATCAAAGTCCTTAAATAATGCAGCAAAGTCCTTAAATAATGCAGCAAATTCCTTAAATAATGCAGCAGAGTCCTTAAATAATGCAGCTGAGTCCTCAAATACTTCAGCAGAGTCATTAAATAATGCAGAAGAGTCCTTAAATAATGCAGCAAAGTTCTTAAATAATGCAGCAGAGTCCTTAAATAACGCAGCAGAGTCGTTAAATAATGCAGCAAAGTCCTTAAATAATGCAGCTGAGTCCTCAAATGCTTCAGCAGGATCCTTAAATAATGCAGCAGAGACCTTTAATAATGCAGCTGAGTCCTCAAATGCTTCAGCAGAGTCATTAAATAATGCAGCAGGATCCTAAAATAATGCAATAAAGTCCTTAAATTATGCAGCAGAGTCCTTAAATAATGCAGCAAAGTCCTTAAATAATGCAGCAGAGTCCTTACATAATGCAACAAAGTCCTTAAATAATGCAGCAGAGTCCTTAAATAATGCAACAAAGTTCTTAAATAATGCAGCAGAGTCCTTAAATAATGCAGCAAAGTCCTTAAGTACCATAGCAGAGTCCTTAAATAATGCAGCAGAGACCTTAAATAATGCAACAAAGTCCTTAAATAATGAAGCAGATTCCTTAAATTCTGCAGCAGTGTCCTTAAATAATGCATCAAAGTCCTTAAATAATGCAGCAGAGTCCTTAAATAATGCAGCAAAGTAATTAAATAATGCAGCAGAGTCCTTAAATAATGCAGCAAAGTCCTTAAATAATGCAGCAGAGTCCTTAAATACCAAAGCATAGTCCTTAAATAATGCGGCAGAGTCCTTAAATAATGCAACAAAGTCCTTAAATAATGCAGCAGAGTCCTTAAATAATGCGGCAAGTCCTTAAATAATGCAGCAGACTTCTAACATAATGCAACATAGTCCTTAAATAATGCAGCAGAGTCCTTATATAATGCAACAAAGTCATTAAATAATGCAGCAGAGTCCTTAAATAATGCAGCAAAGTCCTTAAATAATACAGCAGAGTCCTTAAGTACCACAGCATAGTCCTTAAATAATGCAGCAAAGTCCTTAAATAATGCAGCAGAGTCCTTAAATAATGCAACAAAGTCCTTAAATAATGCAGCAGAGTCCTTAAATACCGCAGCAGAGTCCTTAAATAATGCAGCAAAGTCCTTAAATAATACAACAAAGTCCTTAAATAATGCAGCAGAGTCATTAAATAATGCAGCAAAGTCCTTAAATAATGCAGCAGAGTCCTTAAATAATGCAGCAAATTCCTTAAATAATGCAGCAGAGTCATTAAATAATGCAATAAAGTCCTTAAATAATGCAACAGAGTCCTTAAATAATGCAGCAAAGTCCTTAAATAATGCAGCAGAGTCCTTAAATAATGCAAAAAAGTCCTTAAATAATGCAGCAGAGTCCTTAAATAATACAGCAAAGTCCTTAAATAATGCAGCAGAGTCCTTAAATAATGCAACAAAGTCCTTAAATAATGCAGTAGAGTCCTTAAATAATACAGCAAAGTCCTTAAATAATGCAGCAGAGTCCTAAAATAATGCAGCAAAGTCCTTAAATAATGCAGCAGAGTTCTTAAACACAGCAGCAGAGTCCTTAAATAATGCAGCAAGTAATTAAATAATGCAGCAGAGTCCTTAAGTAATGCAGCAAAGTCCTTAATTAATGCAACAAAGTCCTTAAATAATGCAACAAATTCCTTAAATAATGCAGCAGCGTCCTTAAATAATGCAACAAATTCCTTAAATAATGCAGCAGAGTCCTTAAATACCACAGCAGAGTCCTTAAATAATGCAGCAGAGACCTTAAATAATGCAACAAAGTCCTTAAATAATGCAGCAGATTCCTTAAATTCTGCAGCAGCGTCCTTAAATAATGCATCAAAGTCCTTAAATAATGCAGCAGAGTCCTTAAATACCGCAGCAGAGTCCTTAAATAATGCAGCAAATTCCTTATATAATGCAGCAGAGTCCTTAAATAATGCAGCAGAGTCCTCAAATGCTTCAGCAGAGTCATTAAATAATGCAGCAAAGTCCTTAAATAATGCAGCAGAGTCCTTAAATAATGCAGCTGAGTCCTCAAATGCTTCAGCAGAGTCATTAAATAATGCAGAAGACTCCTTAAATAATGCAGGAAAGTCCTTAAATAAAGCAGCAGAGTCCTTAGATAATGCAGCAGAGTCGTTAAATAATGCAGCAAAGTCCTTAAATAATGCAGCTGAGTCCTCAAATGCTTCAGCAGGATCCTTAAATAATGCAGCAGGATCCTTAAATAATGCAATAAAGTCCTTAAATTATGCAGCAGAGTCCTTAAATAATGCAGCAAAGTCCTTAAATAATGCAGCAGTGTCCTTACATAATGCAACAAACTCCTTAAATAATGCAGCAGAGTCCTTAAATAATGCAACAAAGTTCTTAAATAATGCATCAAAGTCCTTAAATAATGCAGCAAAGTCCTTAAATAATGCAGCAAATTCCTTAAATAATGCAGCAGAGTCCTTAAATAATGCAGCTGAGTCCTCAAATACTTCAGCAGAGTCATTAAATAATGCAGAAGAGTCCTTAAATAATGCAGCAAAGTTCTTAAATAATGCAGCAGAGTCCTTAAATAACGCAGCAGAGTCGTTAAATAATGCAGCAAAGTCCTTAAATAATGCAGCTGAGTCCTCAAATGCTTCAGCAGGATCCTTAAATAATGCAGCAGAGACCTTTAATAATGCAGCTGAGTCCTCAAATGCTTCAGCAGAGTCATTAAATAATGCAGCAGGATCCTAAAATAATGCAATAAAGTCCTTAAATTATGCAGCAGAGTCCTTAAATAATGCAGCAAAGTCCTTAAATAATGCAGCAGAGTCCTTACATAATGCAACAAAGTCCTTAAATAATGCAGCAGAGTCCTTAAATAATGCAACAAAGTTCTTAAATAATGCAGCAGAGTCCTTAAATAATGCAGCAAAGTCCTTAAGTACCATAGCAGAGTCCTTAAATAATGCAGCAGAGACCTTAAATAATGCAACAAAGTCCTTAAATAATGAAGCAGATTCCTTAAATTCTGCAGCAGTGTCCTTAAATAATGCATCAAAGTCCTTAAATAATGCAGCAGAGTCCTTAAATAATGCAGCAAAGTAATTAAATAATGCAGCAGAGTCCTTAAATAATGCAGCAAAGTCCTTAAATAATGCAGCAGAGTCCTTAAATACCAAAGCATAGTCCTTAAATAATGCGGCAGAGTCCTTAAATAATGCAACAAAGTCCTTAAATAATGCAGCAGAGTCCTTAAATAATGCAACAAAGTCCTTAAATAATGCAGCAAAGTCCTTAAATAAAGCAGCAAAGTCCTTACATAATGCAGCAGAGTCCTTAAACAATGCATCTGAGTCCCCAATTGCTTCAGCAGAGTCATTAAACACTGCAGCAAAGTCCTTAAATAATGCAGCAGAGTCCTTAAATAATGCAGCTGAGTCCTCAAATGCTTCAGCAGAGTCATTAAATAATGCAGAAGACTCCTTAAATAATGCAGGAAAGTCCTTAAATAAAGCAGCAGAGTCCTTAGATAATGCAGCAGAGTCGTTAAATAATGCAGCAAAGTCCTTAAATAATGCAGCTGAGTCCTCAAATGCTTCAGCAGGATCCTTAAATAATGCAGCAGGATCCTTAAATAATGCAATAAAGTCCTTAAATTATGCAGCAGAGTCCTTAAATAATGCAGCAAAGTCCTTAAATAATGCAGCAGTGTCCTTACATAATGCAACAAACTCCTTAAATAATGCAGCAGAGTCCTTAAATAATGCAACAAAGTTCTTAAATAATGCATCAAAGTCCTTAAATAATGCAGCAAAGTCCTTAAATAATGCAGCAAATTCCTTAAATAATGCAGCAGAGTCCTTAAATAATGCAGCTGAGTCCTCAAATACTTCAGCAGAGTCATTAAATAATGCAGAAGAGTCCTTAAATAATGCAGCAAAGTTCTTAAATAATGCAGCAGAGTCCTTAAATAACGCAGCAGAGTCGTTAAATAATGCAGCAAAGTCCTTAAATAATGCAGCTGAGTCCTCAAATGCTTCAGCAGGATCCTTAAATAATGCAGCAGAGACCTTTAATAATGCAGCTGAGTCCTCAAATGCTTCAGCAGAGTCATTAAATAATGCAGCAGGATCCTAAAATAATGCAATAAAGTCCTTAAATTATGCAGCAGAGTCCTTAAATAATGCAGCAGAGTCCTTAAATAATGCAGCAGAGTCCTTACATAATGCAACAAAGTCCTTAAATAATGCAGCAGAGTCCTTAAATAATGCAACAAAGTTCTTAAATAATGCAGCAGAGTCCTTAAATAATGCAGCAAAGTCCTTAAGTACCATAGCAGAGTCCTTAAATAATGCAGCAGAGACCTTAAATAATGCAACAAAGTCCTTAAATAATGAAGCAGATTCCTTAAATTCTGCAGCAGTGTCCTTAAATAATGCATCAAAGTCCTTAAATAATGCAGCAGAGTCCTTAAATAATGCAGCAAAGTAATTAAATAATGCAGCAGAGTCCTTAAATAATGCAGCAAAGTCCTTAAATAATGCAGCAGAGTCCTTAAATACCAAAGCATAGTCCTTAAATAATGCGGCAGAGTCCTTAAATAATGCAACAAAGTCCTTAAATAATGCAGCAGAGTCCTTAAATAATGCAACAAAGTCCTTAAATAATGCAGCAAAGTCCTTAAATAAAGCAGCAAAGTCCTTACATAATGCAGCAGAGTCCTTAAACAATGCATCTGAGTCCCCAATTGCTTCAGCAGAGTCATTAAACACTGCAGCAGAGTCCTTAAATAATGCAGCAAAGTCTTAAATAATGCAGCAGAGTCCTTAAATAACGCAGCAGTCCTTAAATAATGCAGCAAAGTCCTTAAATAATGCAGCAGAGTCCTTAAATACCGCAGCAGAGTCATTAAATAATGCAGCAGAGTCCTTAAATAATACAGCAGAGACCTTAAATAATGCAGCTGAGTCCTCAAATGCTTCAGCAGAGTCATTAAATAATGCAGCAGAGTCCTTAAATAATGCAATAAAGTCCTTAAATAATGCAGCAGAGTCCTTAAATAATGCGGCAAGTCCTTAAATAATGCAGCAGACTTCTAACATAATGCAACATAGTCCTTAAATAATGCAGCAGAGTCCTTATATAATGCAACAAAGTCATTAAATAATGCAGCAGAGTCCTTAAATAATGCAGCAAAGTCCTTAAATAATACAGCAGAGTCCTTAAGTACCACAGCATAGTCCTTAAATAATGCAGCAAAGTCCTTAAATAATGCAGCAGAGTCCTTAAATAATGCAACAAAGTCCTTAAATAATGCAGCAGAGTCCTTAAATACCGCAGCAGAGTCCTTAAATAATGCAGCAAAGTCCTTAAATAATACAACAAAGTCCTTAAATAATGCAGCAGAGTCATTAAATAATGCAGCAAAGTCCTTAAATAATGCAGCAGAGTCCATAAATAATGCAGCAAATTCCTTAAATAATGCAGCAGAGTCATTAAATAATGCAATAAAGTCCTTAAATAATGCAACAGAGTCCTTAAATAATGCAGCAAAGTCCTTAAATAATGCAGCAGAGTCCTTAAATAATGCAAAAACGTCCTTAAATAATGCAGCAGAGTCCTTAAATAATACAGCAAAGTCCTTAAATAATGCAGCAGAGTCCTTAAATAATGCAACAAAGTCCTTAAATAATGCAGTAGAGTCCTTAAATAATACAGCAAAGTCCTTAAATAATGCAGCAGAGTCCTAAAATAATGCAGCAAAGTCCTTAAATAATGCAGCAGATTTCTTAAACACAGCAGCAGAGTCCTTAAATAATGCAGCAAGTAATTAAATAATGCAGCAGAGTCCTTAAGTAATGCAGCAAAGTCCTTAATTAATGCAACAAAGTCCTTAAATAAAGCAACAAATTCCTTAAATAATGCAGCAGCGTCCTTAAATAATGCAACAAATTCCTTAAATAATGCAGCAGAGTCCTTAAATACCACAGCAGAGTCCTTAAATAATGCAGCAGAGACCTTAAATAATGCAACAAAGTCCTTAAATAATGCAGCAGATTCCTTAAATTCTGCAGCAGCGTCCTTAAATAATACATCAAAGTCCTTAAATAATGCAGCAGAGTCCTTAAATACCGCAGCAGAGTCCTTAAATAATGCAGCAAATTCCTTATATAATGCAGCAGAGTCCTTAAATAATGCAGCAGAGTCCTCAAATGCTTCAGCAGAGTCATTAAATAATGCAGCAAAGTCCTTAAATAATGCAGCAGAGTCCTTAAATAATGCAGCTGAGTCCTCAAATGCTTCAGCAGAGTCATTAAATAATGCAGAAGACTCCTTAAATAATGCAGGAAAGTCCTTAAATAAAGCAGCAGAGTCCTTAGATAATGCAGCAGAGTCGTTAAATAATGCAGCAAAGTCCTTAAATAATGCAGCTGAGTCCTCAAATGCTTCAGCAGGATCCTTAAATAATGCAGCAGGATCCTTAAATAATGCAATAAAGTCCTTAAATTATGCAGCAGAGTCCTTAAATAATGCAGCAAAGTCCTTAAATAATGCAGCAGTGTCCTTACATAATGCAACAAACTCCTTAAATAATGCAGCAGAGTCCTTAAATAATGCAACAAAGTTCTTAAATAATGCATCAAAGTCCTTAAATAATGCAGCAAAGTCCTTAAATAATGCAGCAAATTCCTTAAATAATGCAGCAGAGTCCTTAAATAATGCAGCTGAGTCCTCAAATACTTCAGCAGAGTCATTAAATAATGCAGAAGAGTCCTTAAATAATGCAGCAAAGTTCTTAAATAATGCAGCAGAGTCCTTAAATAACGCAGCAGAGTCGTTAAATAATGCAGCAAAGTCCTTAAATAATGCAGCTGAGTCCTCAAATGCTTCAGCAGGATCCTTAAATAATGCAGCAGAGACCTTTAATAATGCAGCTGAGTCCTCAAATGCTTCAGCAGAGTCATTAAATAATGCAGCAGGATCCTAAAATAATGCAATAAAGTCCTTAAATTATGCAGCAGAGTCCTTAAATAATGCAGCAAAGTCCTTAAATAATGCAGCAGAGTCCTTACATAATGCAACAAAGTCCTTAAATAATGCAGCAGAGTCCTTAAATAATGCAACAAAGTTCTTAAATAATGCAGCAGAGTCCTTAAATAATGCAGCAAAGTCCTTAAGTACCATAGCAGAGTCCTTAAATAATGCAGCAGAGACCTTAAATAATGCAACAAAGTCCTTAAATAATGAAGCAGATTCCTTAAATTCTGCAGCAGTGTCCTTAAATAATGCATCAAAGTCCTTAAATAATGCAGCAGAGTCCTTAAATAATGCAGCAAAGTAATTAAATAATGCAGCAGAGTCCTTAAATAATGCAGCAAAGTCCTTAAATAATGCAGCAGAGTCCTTAAATACCAAAGCATAGTCCTTAAATAATGCGGCAGAGTCCTTAAATAATGCAACAAAGTCCTTAAATAATGCAGCAGAGTCCTTAAATAATGCGGCAAGTCCTTAAATAATGCAGCAGACTTCTAACATAATGCAACATAGTCCTTAAATAATGCAGCAGAGTCCTTATATAATGCAACAAAGTCATTAAATAATGCAGCAGAGTCCTTAAATAATGCAGCAAAGTCCTTAAATAATACAGCAGAGTCCTTAAGTACCACAGCATAGTCCTTAAATAATGCAGCAAAGTCCTTAAATAATGCAGCAGAGTCCTTAAATAATGCAACAAAGTCCTTAAATAATGCAGCAGAGTCCTTAAATACCGCAGCAGAGTCCTTAAATAATGCAGCAAAGTCCTTAAATAATACAACAAAGTCCTTAAATAATGCAGCAGAGTCATTAAATAATGCAGCAAAGTCCTTAAATAATGCAGCAGAGTCCTTAAATAATGCAGCAAATTCCTTAAATAATGCAGCAGAGTCATTAAATAATGCAATAAAGTCCTTAAATAATGCAACAGAGTCCTTAAATAATGCAGCAAAGTCCTTAAATAATGCAGCAGAGTCCTTAAATAATGCAAAAAAGTCCTTAAATAATGCAGCAGAGTCCTTAAATAATACAGCAAAGTCCTTAAATAATGCAGCAGAGTCCTTAAATAATGCAACAAAGTCCTTAAATAATGCAGTAGAGTCCTTAAATAATACAGCAAAGTCCTTAAATAATGCAGCAGAGTCCTAAAATAATGCAGCAAAGTCCTTAAATAATGCAGCAGAGTTCTTAAACACAGCAGCAGAGTCCTTAAATAATGCAGCAAGTAATTAAATAATGCAGCAGAGTCCTTAAGTAATGCAGCAAAGTCCTTAATTAATGCAACAAAGTCCTTAAATAATGCAACAAATTCCTTAAATAATGCAGCAGCGTCCTTAAATAATGCAACAAATTCCTTAAATAATGCAGCAGAGTCCTTAAATACCACAGCAGAGTCCTTAAATAATGCAGCAGAGACCTTAAATAATGCAACAAAGTCCTTAAATAATGCAGCAGATTCCTTAAATTCTGCAGCAGCGTCCTTAAATAATGCATCAAAGTCCTTAAATAATGCAGCAGAGTCCTTAAATACCGCAGCAGAGTCCTTAAATAATGCAGCAAATTCCTTATATAATGCAGCAGAGTCCTTAAATAATGCAGCAGAGTCCTCAAATGCTTCAGCAGAGTCATTAAATAATGCAGCAAAGTCCTTAAATAATGCAGCAGAGTCCTTAAATAATGCAGCTGAGTCCTCAAATGCTTCAGCAGAGTCATTAAATAATGCAGAAGACTCCTTAAATAATGCAGGAAAGTCCTTAAATAAAGCAGCAGAGTCCTTAGATAATGCAGCAGAGTCGTTAAATAATGCAGCAAAGTCCTTAAATAATGCAGCTGAGTCCTCAAATGCTTCAGCAGGATCCTTAAATAATGCAGCAGGATCCTTAAATAATGCAATAAAGTCCTTAAATTATGCAGCAGAGTCCTTAAATAATGCAGCAAAGTCCTTAAATAATGCAGCAGTGTCCTTACATAATGCAACAAACTCCTTAAATAATGCAGCAGAGTCCTTAAATAATGCAACAAAGTTCTTAAATAATGCATCAAAGTCCTTAAGTAATGCAGCAAAGTCCTTAAATAATGCAGCAAATTCCTTAAATAATGCAGCAGAGTCCTTAAATAATGCAGCTGAGTCCTCAAATACTTCAGCAGAGTCATTAAATAATGCAGAAGAGTCCTTAAATAATGCAGCAAAGTTCTTAAATAATGCAGCAGAGTCCTTAAATAACGCAGCAGAGTCGTTAAATAATGCAGCAAAGTCCTTAAATAATGCAGCTGAGTCCTCAAATGCTTCAGCAGGATCCTTAAATAATGCAGCAGAGACCTTTAATAATGCAGCTGAGTCCTCAAATGCTTCAGCAGAGTCATTAAATAATGCAGCAGGATCCTAAAATAATGCAATAAAGTCCTTAAATTATGCAGCAGAGTCCTTAAATAATGCAGCAAAGTCCTTAAATAATGCAGCAGAGTCCTTACATAATGCAACAAAGTCCTTAAATAATGCAGCAGAGTCCTTAAATAATGCAACAAAGTTCTTAAATAATGCAGCAGAGTCCTTAAATAATGCAGCAAAGTCCTTAAGTACCATAGCAGAGTCCTTAAATAATGCAGCAGAGACCTTAAATAATGCAACAAAGTCCTTAAATAATGAAGCAGATTCCTTAAATTCTGCAGCAGTGTCCTTAAATAATGCATCAAAGTCCTTAAATAATGCAGCAGAGTCCTTAAATAATGCAGCAAAGTAATTAAATAATGCAGCAGAGTCCTTAAATAATGCAGCAAAGTCCTTAAATAATGCAGCAGAGTCCTTAAATACCAAAGCATAGTCCTTAAATAATGCGGCAGAGTCCTTAAATAATGCAACAAAGTCCTTAAATAATGCAGCAGAGTCCTTAAATAATGCAACAACGTCCTTAAATAATGCAGCAAAGTCCTTAAATAAAGCAGCAAAGTCCTTACATAATGCAGCAGAGTCCTTAAACAATGCATCTGAGTCCCCAATTGCTTCAGCAGAGTCATTAAACACTGCAGCAGAGTCCTTAAATAATGCAGCAAAGTCTTAAATAATGCAGCAGAGTCCTTAAATAACGCAGCAGTCCTTAAATAATGCAGCAAAGTCCTTAAATAATGCAGCAGAGTCCTTAAATACCGCAGCAGAGTCATTAAATAATGCAGCAGAGTCCTTAAATAATACAGCAGAGACCTTAAATAATGCAGCTGAGTCCTCAAATGCTTCAGCAGAGTCATTAAATAATGCAGCAGAGTCCTTAAATAATGCAATAAAGTCCTTAAATAATGCAGCAGAGTCCTTAAATAATGCGGCAAGTCCTTAAATAATGCAGCAGACTTCTAACATAATGCAACATAGTCCTTAAATAATGCAGCAGAGTCCTTATATAATGCAACAAAGTCATTAAATAATGCAGCAGAGTCCTTAAATAATGCAGCAAAGTCCTTAAATAATACAGCAGAGTCCTTAAGTACCACAGCATAGTCCTTAAATAATGCAGCAAAGTCCTTAAATAATGCAGCAGAGTCCTTAAATAATGCAACAAAGTCCTTAAATAATGCAGCAGAGTCCTTAAATACCGCAGCAGAGTCCTTAAATAATGCAGCAAAGTCCTTAAATAATACAACAAAGTCCTTAAATAATGCAGCAGAGTCATTAAATAATGCAGCAAAGTCCTTAAATAATGCAGCAGAGTCCATAAATAATGCAGCAAATTCCTTAAATAATGCAGCAGAGTCATTAAATAATGCAATAAAGTCCTTAAATAATGCAACAGAGTCCTTAAATAATGCAGCAGAGTCCTTAAATAATGCAAAAAAGTCCTTAAATAATGCAGCAGAGTCCTTAAATAATACAGCAAAGTCCTTAAATAATGCAGCAGAGTCCTTAAATAATGCAACAAAGTCCTTAAATAATGCAGTAGAGTCCTTAAATAATACAGCAAAGTCCTTAAATAATGCAGCAGAGTCCTAAAATAATGCAGCAAAGTCCTTAAATAATGCAGCAGATTTCTTAAACACAGCAGCAGAGTCCTTAAATAATGCAGCAAGTAATTAAATAATGCAGCAGAGTCCTTAAGTAATGCAGCAAAGTCCTTAATTAATGCAACAAAGTCCTTAAATAAAGCAACAAATTCCTTAAATAATGCAGCAGCGTCCTTAAATAATGCAACAAATTCCTTAAATAATGCAGCAGAGTCCTTAAATACCACAGCAGAGTCCTTAAATAATGCAGCAGAGACCTTAAATAATGCAACAAAGTCCTTAAATAATGCAGCAGATTCCTTAAATTCTGCAGCAGCGTCCTTAAATAATGCATCAAAGTCCTTAAATAATGCAGCAGAGTCCTTAAATACCGCAGCAGAGTCCTTAAATAATGCAGCAAATTCCTTATATAATGCAGCAGAGTCCTTAAATAATGCAGCAGAGTCCTCAAATGCTTCAGCAGAGTCATTAAATAATGCAGCAAAGTCCTTAAATAATGCAGCAGAGTCCTTAAATAATGCAGCTGAGTCCTCAAATGCTTCAGCAGAGTCATTAAATAATGCAGAAGACTCCTTAAATAATGCAGGAAAGTCCTTAAATAAAGCAGCAGAGTCCTTAGATAATGCAGCAGAGTCGTTAAATAATGCAGCAAAGTCCTTAAATAATGCAGCTGAGTCCTCAAATGCTTCAGCAGGATCCTTAAATAATGCAGCAGGATCCTTAAATAATGCAATAAAGTCCTTAAATTATGCAGCAGAGTCCTTAAATAATGCAGCAAAGTCCTTAAATAATGCAGCAGTGTCCTTACATAATGCAACAAACTCCTTAAATAATGCAGCAGAGTCCTTAAATAATGCAACAAAGTTCTTAAATAATGCATCAAAGTCCTTAAATAATGCAGCAAAGTCCTTAAATAATGCAGCAAATTCCTTAAATAATGCAGCAGAGTCCTTAAATAATGCAGCTGAGTCCTCAAATACTTCAGCAGAGTCATTAAATAATGCAGAAGAGTCCTTAAATAATGCAGCAAAGTTCTTAAATAATGCAGCAGAGTCCTTAAATAACGCAGCAGAGTCGTTAAATAATGCAGCAAAGTCCTTAAATAATGCAGCTGAGTCCTCAAATGCTTCAGCAGGATCCTTAAATAATGCAGCAGAGACCTTTAATAATGCAGCTGAGTCCTCAAATGCTTCAGCAGAGTCATTAAATAATGCAGCAGGATCCTAAAATAATGCAATAAAGTCCTTAAATTATGCAGCAGAGTCCTTAAATAATGCAGCAAAGTCCTTAAATAATGCAGCAGAGTCCTTACATAATGCAACAAAGTCCTTAAATAATGCAGCAGAGTCCTTAAATAATGCAACAAAGTTCTTAAATAATGCAGCAGAGTCCTTAAATAATGCAGCAAAATCCTTAAGTACCATAGCAGAGTCCTTAAATAATGCAGCAGAGACCTTAAATAATGCAACAAAGTCCTTAAATAATGAAGCAGATTCCTTAAATTCTGCAGCAGTGTCCTTAAATAATGCATCAAAGTCCTTAAATAATGCAGCAGAGTCCTTAAATAATGCAGCAAAGTAATTAAATAATGCAGCAGAGTCCTTAAATAATGCAGCAAAGTCCTTAAATAATGCAGCAGAGTCCTTAAATACCAAAGCATAGTCCTTAAATAATGCGGCAGAGTCCTTAAATAATGCAACAAAGTCCTTAAATAATGCAGCAGAGTCCTTAAATAATGCGGCAAGTCCTTAAATAATGCAGCAGACTTCTAACATAATGCAACATAGTCCTTAAATAATGCAGCAGAGTCCTTATATAATGCAACAAAGTCATTAAATAATGCAGCAGAGTCCTTAAATAATGCAGCAAAGTCCTTAAATAATACAGCAGAGTCCTTAAGTACCACAGCATAGTCCTTAAATAATGCAGCAAAGTCCTTAAATAATGCAGCAGAGTCCTTAAATAATGCAACAAAGTCCTTAAATAATGCAGCAGAGTCCTTAAATACCGCAGCAGAGTCCTTAAATAATGCAGCAAAGTCCTTAAATAATACAACAAAGTCCTTAAATAATGCAGCAGAGTCATTAAATAATGCAGCAAAGTCCTTAAATAATGCAGCAGAGTCCTTAAATAATGCAGCAAATTCCTTAAATAATGCAGCAGAGTCATTAAATAATGCAATAAAGTCCTTAAATAATGCAACAGAGTCCTTAAATAATGCAGCAAAGTCCTTAAATAATGCAGCAGAGTCCTTAAATAATGCAAAAAAGTCCTTAAATAATGCAGCAGAGTCCTTAAATAATACAGCAAAGTCCTTAAATAATGCAGCAGAGTCCTTAAATAATGCAACAAAGTCCTTAAATAATGCAGTAGAGTCCTTAAATAATACAGCAAAGTCCTTAAATAATGCAGCAGAGTCCTAAAATAATGCAGCAAAGTCCTTAAATAATGCAGCAGAGTTCTTAAACACAGCAGCAGAGTCCTTAAATAATGCAGCAAGTAATTAAATAATGCAGCAGAGTCCTTAAGTAATGCAGCAAAGTCCTTAATTAATGCAACAAAGTCCTTAAATAATGCAACAAATTCCTTAAATAATGCAGCAGCGTCCTTAAATAATGCAACAAATTCCTTAAATAATGCAGCAGAGTCCTTAAATACCACAGCAGAGTCCTTAAATAATGCAGCAGAGACCTTAAATAATGCAACAAAGTCCTTAAATAATGCAGCAGATTCCTTAAATTCTGCAGCAGCGTCCTTAAATAATGCATCAAAGTCCTTAAATAATGCAGCAGAGTCCTTAAATACCGCAGCAGAGTCCTTAAATAATGCAGCAAATTCCTTATATAATGCAGCAGAGTCCTTAAATAATGCAGCAGAGTCCTCAAATGCTTCAGCAGAGTCATTAAATAATGCAGCAAAGTCCTTAAATAATGCAGCAGAGTCCTTAAATAATGCAGCTGAGTCCTCAAATGCTTCAGCAGAGTCATTAAATAATGCAGAAGACTCCTTAAATAATGCAGGAAAGTCCTTAAATAAAGCAGCAGAGTCCTTAGATAATGCAGCAGAGTCGTTAAATAATGCAGCAAAGTCCTTAAATAATGCAGCTGAGTCCTCAAATGCTTCAGCAGGATCCTTAAATAATGCAGCAGGATCCTTAAATAATGCAATAAAGTCCTTAAATTATGCAGCAGAGTCCTTAAATAATGCAGCAAAGTCCTTAAATAATGCAGCAGTGTCCTTACATAATGCAACAAACTCCTTAAATAATGCAGCAGAGTCCTTAAATAATGCAACAAAGTTCTTAAATAATGCATCAAAGTCCTTAAATAATGCAGCAAAGTCCTTAAATAATGCAGCAAATTCCTTAAATAATGCAGCAGAGTCCTTAAATAATGCAGCTGAGTCCTCAAATACTTCAGCAGAGTCATTAAATAATGCAGAAGAGTCCTTAAATAATGCAGCAAAGTTCTTAAATAATGCAGCAGAGTCCTTAAATAACGCAGCAGAGTCGTTAAATAATGCAGCAAAGTCCTTAAATAATGCAGCTGAGTCCTCAAATGCTTCAGCAGGATCCTTAAATAATGCAGCAGAGACCTTTAATAATGCAGCTGAGTCCTCAAATGCTTCAGCAGAGTCATTAAATAATGCAGCAGGATCCTAAAATAATGCAATAAAGTCCTTAAATTATGCAGCAGAGTCCTTAAATAATGCAGCAAAGTCCTTAAATAATGCAGCAGAGTCCTTACATAATGCAACAAAGTCCTTAAATAATGCAGCAGAGTCCTTAAATAATGCAACAAAGTTCTTAAATAATGCAGCAGAGTCCTTAAATAATGCAGCAAAGTCCTTAAGTACCATAGCAGAGTCCTTAAATAATGCAGCAGAGACCTTAAATAATGCAACAAAGTCCTTAAATAATGAAGCAGATTCCTTAAATTCTGCAGCAGTGTCCTTAAATAATGCATCAAAGTCCTTAAATAATGCAGCAGAGTCCTTAAATAATGCAGCAAAGTAATTAAATAATGCAGCAGAGTCCTTAAATAATGCAGCAAAGTCCTTAAATAATGCAGCAGAGTCCTTAAATACCAAAGCATAGTCCTTAAATAATGCGGCAGAGTCCTTAAATAATGCAACAAAGTCCTTAAATAATGCAGCAGAGTCCTTAAATAATGCAACAACGTCCTTAAATAATGCAGCAAAGTCCTTAAATAAAGCAGCAAAGTCCTTACATAATGCAGCAGAGTCCTTAAACAATGCATCTGAGTCCCCAATTGCTTCAGCAGAGTCATTAAACACTGCAGCAGAGTCCTTAAATAATGCAGCAAAGTCTTAAATAATGCAGCAGAGTCCTTAAATAACGCAGCAGTCCTTAAATAATGCAGCAAAGTCCTTAAATAATGCAGCAGAGTCCTTAAATACCGCAGCAGAGTCATTAAATAATGCAGCAGAGTCCTTAAATAATACAGCAGAGACCTTAAATAATGCAGCTGAGTCCTCAAATGCTTCAGCAGAGTCATTAAATAATGCAGCAGAGTCCTTAAATAATGCAATAAAGTCCTTAAATAATGCAGCAGAGTCCTTAAATAATGCGGCAAGTCCTTAAATAATGCAGCAGACTTCTAACATAATGCAACATAGTCCTTAAATAATGCAGCAGAGTCCTTATATAATGCAACAAAGTCATTAAATAATGCAGCAGAGTCCTTAAATAATGCAGCAAAGTCCTTAAATAATACAGCAGAGTCCTTAAGTACCACAGCATAGTCCTTAAATAATGCAGCAAAGTCCTTAAATAATGCAGCAGAGTCCTTAAATAATGCAACAAAGTCCTTAAATAATGCAGCAGAGTCCTTAAATACCGCAGCAGAGTCCTTAAATAATGCAGCAAAGTCCTTAAATAATACAACAAAGTCCTTAAATAATGCAGCAGAGTCATTAAATAATGCAGCAAAGTCCTTAAATAATGCAGCAGAGTCCATAAATAATGCAGCAAATTCCTTAAATAATGCAGCAGAGTCATTAAATAATGCAATAAAGTCCTTAAATAATGCAACAGAGTCCTTAAATAATGCAGCAGAGTCCTTAAATAATGCAAAAAAGTCCTTAAATAATGCAGCAGAGTCCTTAAATAATACAGCAAAGTCCTTAAATAATGCAGCAGAGTCCTTAAATAATGCAACAAAGTCCTTAAATAATGCAGTAGAGTCCTTAAATAATACAGCAAAGTCCTTAAATAATGCAGCAGAGTCCTAAAATAATGCAGCAAAGTCCTTAAATAATGCAGCAGAGTTCTTAAACACAGCAGCAGAGTCCTTAAATAATGCAGCAAGTAATTAAATAATGCAGCAGAGTCCTTAAGTAATGCAGCAAAGTCCTTAATTAATGCAACAAAGTCCTTAAATAAAGCAACAAATTCCTTAAATAATGCAGCAGCGTCCTTAAATAATGCAACAAATTCCTTAAATAATGCAGCAGAGTCCTTAAATACCACAGCAGAGTCCTTAAATAATGCAGCAGAGACCTTAAATAATGCAACAAAGTCCTTAAATAATGCAGCAGATTCCTTAAATTCTGCAGCAGCGTCCTTAAATAATGCATCAAAGTCCTTAAATAATGCAGCAGAGTCCTTAAATACCGCAGCAGAGTCCTTAAATAATGCAGCAAATTCCTTATATAATGCAGCAGAGTCCTTAAATAATGCAGCAGAGTCCTCAAATGCTTCAGCAGAGTCCTTAAATAATGCAGCAGAGTCCTTAAATAATGCAGCAGAGTCCTTAAATAATGCAGCTGAGTCCTCAAATGCTTCAGCAGAGTCATTAAATAATGCAGAAGACTCCTTAAATAATGCAGGAAAGTCCTTAAATAAAGCAGCAGAGTCCTTAGATAATGCAGCAGAGTCGTTAAATAATGCAGCAAAGTCCTTAAATAATGCAGCTGAGTCCTCAAATGCTTCAGCAGGATCCTTAAATAATGCAGCAGGATCCTTAAATAATGCAATAAAGTCCTTAAATTATGCAGCAGAGTCCTTAAATAATGCAGCAAAGTCCTTAAATAATGCAGCAGTGTCCTTACATAATGCAACAAACTCCTTAAATAATGCAGCAGAGTCCTTAAATAATGCAACAAAGTTCTTAAATAATGCATCAAAGTCCTTAAATAATGCAGCAAAGTCCTTAAATAATGCAGCAAATTCCTTAAATAATGCAGCAGAGTCCTTAAATAATGCAGCTGAGTCCTCAAATACTTCAGCAGAGTCATTAAATAATGCAGAAGAGTCCTTAAATAATGCAGCAAAGTTCTTAAATAATGCAGCAGAGTCCTTAAATAACGCAGCAGAGTCGTTAAATAATGCAGCAAAGTCCTTAAATAATGCAGCTGAGTCCTCAAATGCTTCAGCAGGATCCTTAAATAATGCAGCAGAGACCTTTAATAATGCAGCTGAGTCCTCAAATGCTTCAGCAGAGTCATTAAATAATGCAGCAGGATCCTAAAATAATGCAATAAAGTCCTTAAATTATGCAGCAGAGTCCTTAAATAATGCAGCAAAGTCCTTAAATAATGCAGCAGAGTCCTTACATAATGCAACAAAGTCCTTAAATAATGCAGCAGAGTCCTTAAATAATGCAACAAAGTTCTTAAATAATGCAGCAGAGTCCTTAAATAATGCAGCAAAGTCCTTAAGTACCATAGCAGAGTCCTTAAATAATGCAGCAGAGACCTTAAATAATGCAACAAAGTCCTTAAATAATGAAGCAGATTCCTTAAATTCTGCAGCAGTGTCCTTAAATAATGCATCAAAGTCCTTAAATAATGCAGCAGAGTCCTTAAATAATGCAGCAAAGTAATTAAATAATGCAGCAGAGTCCTTAAATAATGCAGCAAAGTCCTTAAATAATGCAGCAGAGTCCTTAAATACCAAAGCATAGTCCTTAAATAATGCGGCAGAGTCCTTAAATAATGCAACAAAGTCCTTAAATAATGCAGCAGAGTCCTTAAATAATGCGGCAAGTCCTTAAATAATGCAGCAGACTTCTAACATAATGCAACATAGTCCTTAAATAATGCAGCAGAGTCCTTATATAATGCAACAAAGTCATTAAATAATGCAGCAGAGTCCTTAAATAATGCAGCAAAGTCCTTAAATAATACAGCAGAGTCCTTAAGTACCACAGCATAGTCCTTAAATAATGCAGCAAAGTCCTTAAATAATGCAGCAGAGTCCTTAAATAATGCAACAAAGTCCTTAAATAATGCAGCAGAGTCCTTAAATACCGCAGCAGAGTCCTTAAATAATGCAGCAAAGTCCTTAAATAATACAACAAAGTCCTTAAATAATGCAGCAGAGTCATTAAATAATGCAGCAAAGTCCTTAAATAATGCAGCAGAGTCCTTAAATAATGCAGCAAATTCCTTAAATAATGCAGCAGAGTCATTAAATAATGCAATAAAGTCCTTAAATAATGCAACAGAGTCCTTAAATAATGCAGCAAAGTCCTTAAATAATGCAGCAGAGTCCTTAAATAATGCAAAAAAGTCCTTAAATAATGCAGCAGAGTCCTTAAATAATACAGCAAAGTCCTTAAATAATGCAGCAGAGTCCTTAAATAATGCAACAAAGTCCTTAAATAATGCAGTAGAGTCCTTAAATAATACAGCAAAGTCCTTAAATAATGCAGCAGAGTCCTAAAATAATGCAGCAAAGTCCTTAAATAATGCAGCAGAGTTCTTAAACACAGCAGCAGAGTCCTTAAATAATGCAGCAAGTAATTAAATAATGCAGCAGAGTCCTTAAGTAATGCAGCAAAGTCCTTAATTAATGCAACAAAGTCCTTAAATAATGCAACAAATTCCTTAAATAATGCAGCAGCGTCCTTAAATAATGCAACAAATTCCTTAAATAATGCAGCAGAGTCCTTAAATACCACAGCAGAGTCCTTAAATAATGCAGCAGAGACCTTAAATAATGCAACAAAGTCCTTAAATAATGCAGCAGATTCCTTAAATTCTGCAGCAGCGTCCTTAAATAATGCATCAAAGTCCTTAAATAATGCAGCAGAGTCCTTAAATACCGCAGCAGAGTCCTTAAATAATGCAGCAAATTCCTTATATAATGCAGCAGAGTCCTTAAATAATGCAGCAGATTCCTCAAATGCTTCAGCAGAGTCATTAAATAATGCAGCAAAGTCCTTAAATAATGCAGCAGAGTCCTTAAATAATGCAGCTGAGTCCTCAAATGCTTCAGCAGAGTCATTAAATAATGCAGAAGACTCCTTAAATAATGCAGGAAAGTCCTTAAATAAAGCAGCAGAGTCCTTAGATAATGCAGCAGAGTCGTTAAATAATGCAGCAAAGTCCTTAAATAATGCAGCTGAGTCCTCAAATGCTTCAGCAGGATCCTTAAATAATGCAGCAGGATCCTTAAATAATGCAATAAAGTCCTTAAATTTTGCAGCAGAGTCCTTAAATAATGCAGCAAAGTCCTTAAATAATGCAGCAGTGTCCTTACATAATGCAACAAACTCCTTAAATAATGCAGCAGAGTCCTTAAATAATGCAACAAAGTTCTTAAATAATGCATCAAAGTCCTTAAATAATGCAGCAAAGTCCTTAAATAATGCAGCAAATTCCTTAAATAATGCAGCAGAGTCCTTAAATAATGCAGCTGAGTCCTCAAATACTTCAGCAGAGTCATTAAATAATGCAGAAGAGTCCTTAAATAATGCAGCAAAGTTCTTAAATAATGCAGCAGAGTCCTTAAATAACGCAGCAGAGTCGTTAAATAATGCAGCAAAGTCCTTAAATAATGCAGCTGAGTCCTCAAATGCTTCAGCAGGATCCTTAAATAATGCAGCAGAGACCTTTAATAATGCAGCTGAGTCCTCAAATGCTTCAGCAGAGTCATTAAATAATGCAGCAGGATCCTAAAATAATGCAATAAAGTCCTTAAATTATGCAGCAGAGTCCTTAAATAATGCAGCAAAGTCCTTAAATAATGCAGCAGAGTCCTTACATAATGCAACAAAGTCCTTAAATAATGCAGCAGAGTCCTTAAATAATGCAACAAAGTTCTTAAATAATGCAGCAGAGTCCTTAAATAATGCAGCAAAGTCCTTAAGTACCATAGCAGAGTCCTTAAATAATGCAGCAGAGACCTTAAATAATGCAACAAAGTCCTTAAATAATGAAGCAGATTCCTTAAATTCTGCAGCAGTGTCCTTAAATAATGCATCAAAGTCCTTAAATAATGCAGCAGAGTCCTTAAATAATGCAGCAAAGTAATTAAATAATGCAGCAGAGTCCTTAAATAATGCAGCAAAGTCCTTAAATAATGCAGCAGAGTCCTTAAATACCAAAGCATAGTCCTTAAATAATGCGGCAGAGTCCTTAAATAATGCAACAAAGTCCATAAATAATGCAGCAGAGTCCTTAAATAATGCGGCAAGTCCTTAAATAATGCAGCAGACTTCTAACATAATGCAACATAGTCCTTAAATAATGCAGCAGAGTCCTTATATAATGCAACAAAGTCATTAAATAATGCAGCAGAGTCCTTAAATAATGCAGCAAAGTCCTTAAATAATACAGCAGAGTCCTTAAGTACCACAGCATAGTCCTTAAATAATGCAGCAAAGTCCTTAAATAATGCAGCAGAGTCCTTAAATAATGCAACAAAGTCCTTAAATAATGCAGCAGAGTCCTTAAATACCGCAGCAGAGTCCTTAAATAATGCAGCAAAGTCCTTAAATAATACAACAAAGTCCTTAAATAATGCAGCAGAGTCATTAAATAATGCAGCAAAGTCCTTAAATAATGCAGCAGAGTCCATAAATAATGCAGCAAATTCCTTAAATAATGCAGCAGAGTCATTAAATAATGCAATAAAGTCCTTAAATAATGCAACAGAGTCCTTAAATAATGCAGCAGAGTCCTTAAATAATGCAAAAAAGTCCTTAAATAATGCAGCAGAGTCCTTAAATAATACAGCAAAGTCCTTAAATAATGCAGCAGAGTCCTTAAATAATGCAACAAAGTCCTTAAATAATGCAGTAGAGTCCTTAAATAATACAGCAAAGTCCTTAAATAATGCAGCAGAGTCCTAAAATAATGCAGCAAAGTCCTTAAATAATGCAGCAGAGTTCTTAAACACAGCAGCAGAGTCCTTAAATAATGCAGCAAGTAATTAAATAATGCAGCAGAGTCCTTAAGTAATGCAGCAAAGTCCTTAATTAATGCAACAAAGTCCTTAAATAAAGCAACAAATTCCTTAAATAATGCAGCAGCGTCCTTAAATAATGCAACAAATTCCTTAAATAATGCAGCAGAGTCCTTAAATACCACAGCAGAGTCCTTAAATAATGCAGCAGAGACCTTAAATAATGCAACAAAGTCCTTAAATAATGCAGCAGATTCCTTAAATTCTGCAGCAGCGTCCTTAAATAATGCATCAAAGTCCTTAAATAATGCAGCAGAGTCCTTAAATACCGCAGCAGAGTCCTTAAATAATGCAGCAAATTCCTTATATAATGCAGCAGAGTCCTTAAATAATGCAGCAGAGTCCTCAAATGCTTCAGCAGAGTCATTAAATAATGCAGCAAAGTCCTTAAATAATGCAGCAGAGTCCTTAAATAATGCAGCTGAGTCCTCAAATGCTTCAGCAGAGTCATTAAATAATGCAGAAGACTCCTTAAATAATGCAGGAAAGTCCTTAAATAAAGCAGCAGAGTCCTTAGATAATGCAGCAGAGTCGTTAAATAATGCAGCAAAGTCCTTAAATAATGCAGCAGAGTCCTTACATAATGCAACAAAGTCCTTAAATAATGCAGCAGAGTCCTTAAATAATGCAACAAAGTTCTTAAATAATGCAGCAGAGTCCTTAAATAATGCAGCAAAGTCCTTAAGTACCATAGCAGAGTCCTTAAATAATGCAGCAGAGACCTTAAATAATGCAACAAAGTCCTTAAATAATGAAGCAGATTCCTTAAATTCTGCAGCAGTGTCCTTAAATAATGCATCAAAGTCCTTAAATAATGCAGCAGAGTCCTTAAATAATGCAGCAAAGTAATTAAATAATGCAGCAGAGTCCTTAAATAATGCAGCAAAGTCCTTAAATAATGCAGCAGAGTCCTTAAATACCAAAGCATAGTCCTTAAATAATGCGGCAGAGTCCTTAAATAATGCAACAAAGTCCTTAAATAATGCAGCAGAGTCCTTAAATAATGCGGCAAGTAATTAAATAATGCAGCAGACTTCTAACATAATGCAACATAGTCCTTAAATAATGCAGCAGAGTCCTTATATAATGCAACAAAGTCATTAAATAATGCAGCAGAGTCCTTAAATAATGCAGCAAAGTCCTTAAATAATACAGCAGAGTCCTTAAGTACCACAGCATAGTCCTTAAATAATGCAGCAAAGTCCTTAAATAATGCAGCAGAGTCCTTAAATAATGCAACAAAGTCCTTAAATAATGCAGCAGAGTCCTTAAATACCGCAGCAGAGTCCTTAAATAATGCAGCAAAGTCCTTAAATAATACAACAAAGTCCTTAAATAATGCAGCAGAGTCATTAAATAATGCAGCAAAGTCCTTAAATAATGCAGCAGAGTCCTTAAATAATGCAGCAAATTCCTTAAATAATGCAGCAGAGTCATTAAATAATGCAATAAAGTCCTTAAATAATGCAACAGAGTCCTTAAATAATGCAGCAAAGTCCTTAAATAATGCAGCAGAGTCCTTAAATAATGCAAAAAAGTCCTTAAATAATGCAGCAGAGTCCTTAAATAATACAGCAAAGTCCTTAAATAATGCAGCAGAGTCCTTAAATAATGCAACAAAGTCCTTAAATAATGCAGTAGAGTCCTTAAATAATACAGCAAAGTCCTTAAATAATGCAGCAGAGTCCTAAAATAATGCAGCAAAGTCCTTAAATAATGCAGCAGAGTTCTTAAACACAGCAGCAGAGTCCTTAAATAATGCAGCAAGTAATTAAATAATGCAGCAGAGTCCTTAAGTAATGCAGCAAAGTCCTTAATTAATGCAACAAAGTCCTTAAATAATGCAACAAATTCCTTAAATAATGCAGCAGCGTCCTTAAATAATGCAACAAATTCCTTAAATAATGCAGCAGAGTCCTTAAATACCACAGCAGAGTCCTTAAATAATGCAGCAGAGACCTTAAATAATGCAACAAAGTCCTTAAATAATGCAGCAGATTCCTTAAATTCTGCAGCAGCGTCCTTAAATAATGCATCAAAGTCCTTAAATAATGCAGCAGAGTCCTTAAATACCGCAGCAGAGTCCTTAAATAATGCAGCAAATTCCTTATATAATGCAGCAGAGTCCTTAAATAATGCAGCAGATTCCTCAAATGCTTCAGCAGAGTCATTAAATAATGCAGCAAAGTCCTTAAATAATGCAGCAGAGTCCTTAAATAATGCAGCTGAGTCCTCAAATGCTTCAGCAGAGTCATTAAATAATGCAGAAGACTCCTTAAATAATGCAGGAAAGTCCTTAAATAAAGCAGCAGAGTCCTTAGATAATGCAGCAGAGTCGTTAAATAATGCAGCAAAGTCCTTAAATAATGCAGCTGAGTCCTCAAATGCTTCAGCAGGATCCTTAAATAATGCAGCAGGATCCTTAAATAATGCAATAAAGTCCTTAAATTTTGCAGCAGAGTCCTTAAATAATGCAGCAAAGTCCTTAAATAATGCAGCAGTGTCCTTACATAATGCAACAAACTCCTTAAATAATGCAGCAGAGTCCTTAAATAATGCAACAAAGTTCTTAAATAATGCATCAAAGTCCTTAAATAATGCAGCAAAGTCCTTAAATAATGCAGCAAATTCCTTAAATAATGCAGCAGAGTCCTTAAATAATGCAGCTGAGTCCTCAAATACTTCAGCAGAGTCATTAAATAATGCAGAAGAGTCCTTAAATAATGCAGCAAAGTTCTTAAATAATGCAGCAGAGTCCTTAAATAACGCAGCAGAGTCGTTAAATAATGCAGCAAAGTCCTTAAATAATGCAGCTGAGTCCTCAAATGCTTCAGCAGGATCCTTAAATAATGCAGCAGAGACCTTTAATAATGCAGCTGAGTCCTCAAATGCTTCAGCAGAGTCATTAAATAATGCAGCAGGATCCTAAAATAATGCAATAAAGTCCTTAAATTATGCAGCAGAGTCCTTAAATAATGCAGCAAAGTCCTTAAATAATGCAGCAGAGTCCTTACATAATGCAACAAAGTCCTTAAATAATGCAGCAGAGTCCTTAAATAATGCAACAAAGTTCTTAAATAATGCAGCAGAGTCCTTAAATAATGCAGCAAAGTCCTTAAGTACCATAGCAGAGTCCTTAAATAATGCAGCAGAGACCTTAAATAATGCAACAAAGTCCTTAAATAATGAAGCAGATTCCTTAAATTCTGCAGCAGTGTCCTTAAATAATGCATCAAAGTCCTTAAATAATGCAGCAGAGTCCTTAAATAATGCAGCAAAGTAATTAAATAATGCAGCAGAGTCCTTAAATAATGCAGCAAAGTCCTTAAATAATGCAGCAGAGTCCTTAAATACCAAAGCATAGTCCTTAAATAATGCGGCAGAGTCCTTAAATAATGCAACAAAGTCCTTAAATAATGCAGCAGAGTCCTTAAATAATGCAACAAAGTCCTTAAATAATGCAGCAAAGTCCTTAAATAAAGCAGCAAAGTCCTTACATAATGCAGCAGAGTCCTTAAACAATGCATCTGAGTCCCCAATTGCTTCAGCAGAGTCATTAAACACTGCAGCAGAGTCCTTAAATAATGCAGCAAAGTCTTAAATAATGCAGCAGAGTCCTTAAATAACGCAGCAGTCCTTAAATAATGCAGCAAAGTCCTTAAATAATGCAGCAGAGTCCTTAAATACCGCAGCAGAGTCATTAAATAATGCAGCAGAGTCCTTAAATAATACAGCAGAGACCTTAAATAATGCAGCTGAGTCCTCAAATGCTTCAGCAGAGTCATTAAATAATGCAGCAGAGTCCTTAAATAATGCAATAAAGTCCTTAAATAATGCAGCAGAGTCCTTAAATAATGCGGCAAGTCCTTAAATAATGCAGCAGACTTCTAACATAATGCAACATAGTCCTTAAATAATGCAGCAGAGTCCTTATATAATGCAACAAAGTCATTAAATAATGCAGCAGAGTCCTTAAATAATGCAGCAAAGTCCTTAAATAATACAGCAGAGTCCTTAAGTACCACAGCATAGTCCTTAAATAATGCAGCAAAGTCCTTAAATAATGCAGCAGAGTCCTTAAATAATGCAACAAAGTCCTTAAATAATGCAGCAGAGTCCTTAAATACCGCAGCAGAGTCCTTAAATAATGCAGCAAAGTCCTTAAATAATACAACAAAGTCCTTAAATAATGCAGCAGAGTCATTAAATAATGCAGCAAAGTCCTTAAATAATGCAGCAGAGTCCATAAATAATGCAGCAAATTCCTTAAATAATGCAGCAGAGTCATTAAATAATGCAATAAAGTCCTTAAATAATGCAACAGAGTCCTTAAATAATGCAGCAGAGTCCTTAAATAATGCAAAAAAGTCCTTAAATAATGCAGCAGAGTCCTTAAATAATACAGCAAAGTCCTTAAATAATGCAGCAGAGTCCTTAAATAATGCAACAAAGTCCTTAAATAATGCAGTAGAGTCCTTAAATAATACAGCAAAGTCCTTAAATAATGCAGCAGAGTCCTAAAATAATGCAGCAAAGTCCTTAAATAATGCAGCAGAGTTCTTAAACACAGCAGCAGAGTCCTTAAATAATGCAGCAAGTAATTAAATAATGCAGCAGAGTCCTTAAGTAATGCAGCAAAGTCCTTAATTAATGCAACAAAGTCCTTAAATAAAGCAACAAATTCCTTAAATAATGCAGCAGCGTCCTTAAATAATGCAACAAATTCCTTAAATAATGCAGCAGAGTCCTTAAATACCACAGCAGAGTCCTTAAATAATGCAGCAGAGACCTTAAATAATGCAACAAAGTCCTTAAATAATGCAGCAGATTCCTTAAATTCTGCAGCAGCGTCCTTAAATAATGCATCAAAGTCCTTAAATAATGCAGCAGAGTCCTTAAATACCGCAGCAGAGTCCTTAAATAATGCAGCAAATTCCTTATATAATGCAGCAGAGTCCTTAAATAATGCAGCAGAGTCCTCAAATGCTTCAGCAGAGTCATTAAATAATGCAGCAAAGTCCTTAAATAATGCAGCAGAGTCCTTAAATAATGCAGCTGAGTCCTCAAATGCTTCAGCAGAGTCATTAAATAATGCAGAAGACTCCTTAAATAATGCAGGAAAGTCCTTAAATAAAGCAGCAGAGTCCTTAGATAATGCAGCAGAGTCGTTAAATAATGCAGCAAAGTCCTTAAATAATGCAGCTGAGTCCTCAAATGCTTCAGCAGGATCCTTAAATAATGCAGCAGGATCCTTAAATAATGCAATAAAGTCCTTAAATTATGCAGCAGAGTCCTTAAATAATGCAGCAAAGTCCTTAAATAATGCAGCAGTGTCCTTACATAATGCAACAAACTCCTTAAATAATGCAGCAGAGTCCTTAAATAATGCAACAAAGTTCTTAAATAATGCATCAAAGTCCTTAAATAATGCAGCAAAGTCCTTAAATAATGCAGCAAATTCCTTAAATAATGCAGCAGAGTCCTTAAATAATGCAGCTGAGTCCTCAAATACTTCAGCAGAGTCATTAAATAATGCAGAAGAGTCCTTAAATAATGCAGCAAAGTTCTTAAATAATGCAGCAGAGTCCTTAAATAACGCAGCAGAGTCGTTAAATAATGCAGCAAAGTCCTTAAATAATGCAGCTGAGTCCTCAAATGCTTCAGCAGGATCCTTAAATAATGCAGCAGAGACCTTTAATAATGCAGCTGAGTCCTCAAATGCTTCAGCAGAGTCATTAAATAATGCAGCAGGATCCTAAAATAATGCAATAAAGTCCTTAAATTATGCAGCAGAGTCCTTAAATAATGCAGCAAAGTCCTTAAATAATGCAGCAGAGTCCTTACATAATGCAACAAAGTCCTTAAATAATGCAGCAGAGTCCTTAAATAATGCAACAAAGTTCTTAAATAATGCAGCAGAGTCCTTAAATAATGCAGCAAAGTCCTTAAGTACCATAGCAGAGTCCTTAAATAATGCAGCAGAGACCTTAAATAATGCAACAAAGTCCTTAAATAATGAAGCAGATTCCTTAAATTCTGCAGCAGTGTCCTTAAATAATGCATCAAAGTCCTTAAATAATGCAGCAGAGTCCTTAAATAATGCAGCAAAGTAATTAAATAATGCAGCAGAGTCCTTAAATAATGCAGCAAAGTCCTTAAATAATGCAGCAGAGTCCTTAAATACCAAAGCATAGTCCTTAAATAATGCGGCAGAGTCCTTAAATAATGCAACAAAGTCCTTAAATAATGCAGCAGAGTCCTTAAATAATGCGGCAAGTCCTTAAATAATGCAGCAGACTTCTAACATAATGCAACATAGTCCTTAAATAATGCAGCAGAGTCCTTATATAATGCAACAAAGTCATTAAATAATGCAGCAGAGTCCTTAAATAATGCAGCAAAGTCCTTAAATAATACAGCAGAGTCCTTAAGTACCACAGCATAGTCCTTAAATAATGCAGCAAAGTCCTTAAATAATGCAGCAGAGTCCTTAAATAATGCAACAAAGTCCTTAAATAATGCAGCAGAGTCCTTAAATACCGCAGCAGAGTCCTTAAATAATGCAGCAAAGTCCTTAAATAATACAACAAAGTCCTTAAATAATGCAGCAGAGTCATTAAATAATGCAGCAAAGTCCTTAAATAATGCAGCAGAGTCCTTAAATAATGCAGCAAATTCCTTAAATAATGCAGCAGAGTCATTAAATAATGCAATAAAGTCCTTAAATAATGCAACAGAGTCCTTAAATAATGCAGCAAAGTCCTTAAATAATGCAGCAGAGTCCTTAAATAATGCAAAAAAGTCCTTAAATAATGCAGCAGAGTCCTTAAATAATACAGCAAAGTCCTTAAATAATGCAGCAGAGTCCTTAAATAATGCAACAAAGTCCTTAAATAATGCAGTAGAGTCCTTAAATAATACAGCAAAGTCCTTAAATAATGCAGCAGAGTCCTAAAATAATGCAGCAAAGTCCTTAAATAATGCAGCAGAGTTCTTAAACACAGCAGCAGAGTCCTTAAATAATGCAGCAAGTAATTAAATAATGCAGCAGAGTCCTTAAGTAATGCAGCAAAGTCCTTAATTAATGCAACAAAGTCCTTAAATGATGCAACAAATTCCTTAAATAATGCAGCAGCGTCCTTAAATAATGCAACAAATTCCTTAAATAATGCAGCAGAGTCCTTAAATACCACAGCAGAGTCCTTAAATAATGCAGCAGAGACCTTAAATAATGCAACAAAGTCCTTAAATAATGCAGCAGATTCCTTAAATTCTGCAGCAGCGTCCTTAAATAATGCATCAAAGTCCTTAAATAATGCAGCAGAGTCCTTAAATACCGCAGCAGAGTCCTTAAATAATGCAGCAAATTCCTTATATAATGCAGCAGAGTCCTTAAATAATGCAGCAGAGTCCTCAAATGCTTCAGCAGAGTCATTAAATAATGCAGCAAAGTCCTTAAATAATGCAGCAGAGTCCTTAAATAATGCAGCTGAGTCCTCAAATGCTTCAGCAGAGTCATTAAATAATGCAGAAGACTCCTTAAATAATGCAGGAAAGTCCTTAAATAAAGCAGCAGAGTCCTTAGATAATGCAGCAGAGTCGTTAAATAATGCAGCAAAGTCCTTAAATAATGCAGCTGAGTCCTCAAATGCTTCAGCAGGATCCTTAAATAATGCAGCAGGATCCTTAAATAATGCAATAAAGTCCTTAAATTATGCAGCAGAGTCCTTAAATAATGCAGCAAAGTCCTTAAATAATGCAGCAGTGTCCTTACATAATGCAACAAACTCCTTAAATAATGCAGCAGAGTCCTTAAATAATGCAACAAAGTTCTTAAATAATGCATCAAAGTCCTTAAATAATGCAGCAAAGTCCTTAAATAATGCAGCAAATTCCTTAAATAATGCAGCAGAGTCCTTAAATAATGCAGCTGAGTCCTCAAATACTTCAGCAGAGTCATTAAATAATGCAGAAGAGTCCTTAAATAATGCAGCAAAGTTCTTAAATAATGCAGCAGAGTCCTTAAATAACGCAGCAGAGTCGTTAAATAATGCAGCAAAGTCCTTAAATAATGCAGCTGAGTCCTCAAATGCTTCAGCAGGATCCTTAAATAATGCAGCAGAGACCTTTAATAATGCAGCTGAGTCCTCAAATGCTTCAGCAGAGTCATTAAATAATGCAGCAGGATCCTAAAATAATGCAATAAAGTCCTTAAATTATGCAGCAGAGTCCTTAAATAATGCAGCAAAGTCCTTAAATAATGCAGCAGAGTCCTTACATAATGCAACAAAGTCCTTAAATAATGCAGCAGAGTCCTTAAATAATGCAACAAAGTTCTTAAATAATGCAGCAGAGTCCTTAAATAATGCAGCAAAGTCCTTAAGTACCATAGCAGAGTCCTTAAATAATGCAGCAGAGACCTTAAATAATGCAACAAAGTCCTTAAATAATGAAGCAGATTCCTTAAATTCTGCAGCAGTGTCCTTAAATAATGCATCAAAGTCCTTAAATAATGCAGCAGAGTCCTTAAATAATGCAGCAAAGTAATTAAATAATGCAGCAGAGTCCTTAAATAATGCAGCAAAGTCCTTAAATAATGCAGCAGAGTCCTTAAATACCAAAGCATAGTCCTTAAATAATGCGGCAGAGTCCTTAAATAATGCAACAAAGTCCTTAAATAATGCAGCAGAGTCCTTAAATAATGCAACAAAGTCCTTAAATAATGCAGCAAAGTCCTTAAATAAAGCAGCAAAGTCCTTACATAATGCAGCAGAGTCCTTAAACAATGCATCTGAGTCCCCAATTGCTTCAGCAGAGTCATTAAACACTGCAGCAGAGTCCTTAAATAATGCAGCAAAGTCTTAAATAATGCAGCAGAGTCCTTAAATAACGCAGCAGTCCTTAAATAATGCAGCAAAGTCCCTAAATAATGCAGCAGAGTCCTTAAATACCGCAGCAGAGTCATTAAATAATGCAACAGAGTCCTTAAATAATACAGCAGAGACCTTAAATAATGCAGCTGAGTCCTCAAATGCTTCAGCAAAGTCATTAAATAATGCAGCAGAGTCCTTAAATAATGCAATAAAGTCCTTAAATAATGCAGCAGACTTCTAACATAATGCAACATAGTCCTTAAATAATGCAGCAGAGTCCTTATATAATGCAACAAAGTCATTAAATAATGCAGCAGAGTCCTTAAATAATGCAGCAAAGTCCTTAAATAATACAGCAGAGTCCTTAAGTACCACAGCATAGTCCTTAAATAATGCAGCAAAGTCCTTAAATAATGCAGCAGAGTCCTTAAATAATGCAACAAAGTCCTTAAATAATGCAGCAGAGTCCTTAAATACCGCAGCAGAGTCCTTAAATAATGCAGCAAAGTCCTTAAATAATACAACAAAGTCCTTAAATAATGCAGCAGAGTCATTAAATAATGCAGCAAAGTCCTTAAATAATGCAGCAGAGTCCTTAAATAATGCAGCAAATTCCTTAAATAATGCAGCAGAGTCATTAAATAATGAAATAAAGTCCTTAAATAATGCAACAGAGTCCTTAAATAATGCAGCAAAGTCCTTAAATAATGCAGCAGAGTCCTTAAATAATGCAAAAAAGTCCTTAAATAATGCAGCAGAGTCCTTAAATAATACAGCAAAGTCCTTAAATAATGCAGCAGAGTCCTTAAATAATGCAACAAAGTCCTTAAATAATGCAGTAGAGTCCTTAAATAATACAGCAAAGTCCTTAAATAATGCAGCAGAGTCCTAAAATAATGCAGCAAAGTCCTTAAATAATGCAGCAGAGTTCTTAAACACAGCAGCAGAGTCCTTAAATAATGCAGCAAGTAATTAAATAATGCAGCAGAGTCCTTAAGTAATGCAGCAAAGTCCTTAATTAATGCAGCAAAGTCCTTAAATAATGCAACAAATTCCTTAAATAATGCAGCAGAGTCCTTGAATAATGCAACAAATTCCTTAAATAATGCAGCAGAGTCCTTAAATACCACAGCAGAGTCCTTAAATAATGCAGCAGAGACCTTAAATAATGCAACAAAGTCCTTAAATAATGCAGCAGATTCCTTAAATTCTGCAGCAGCGTCCTTAAATAATGCAGCAGAGTCCTTAAATACCGCAGCAGAGTCCTTAAATAATGCAGCAAATTCCTTAAATAATGCAGCAGAGTCCTTAAATAATGCAGCTGAGTCCTCAAATGCTTCAGCAGAGTCATTAAATAATGCAGCAAAGTCCTTAAATAATGCAGCAGAGTCCTTAAATAATGCAGCTGAGTCCTCAAATGCTTCAGCAGAGTCATTAAATAATGCAGAAGACTCCTTAAATAATGCAGGAAAGTCCTTAAATAAAGCAGCAGAGTCCTTAGATAATGCAGCAGAGTCGTTAAATAATGCAGCAAAGTCCTTAAATAATGCAGCTGAGTCCTCAAATGCTTCAGCAGGATCCTTAAATAATGCAGCAGGATCCTTAAATAATGCAATAAAGTCCTTAAATTATGCAGCAGAGTCCTTAAATAATGCAGCAGAGTCCTTACATAATGCAACAAACTCCTTAAATAATGCAGCAGAGTCCTTAAATAATGCAACAAAGTTCTTAAATAATGCATCAAAGTCCTTAAATAATGCAGCAAAGTCCTTAAATAATGCAGCAAAGTCGTTAAGTACCATAGCAGAGTCCTTAAATAATGCAGCAGAGACCTTAAATAATGCAACAAAGTCCTTAAATAATGCAGCAGATTCCTTAAATTCTGCAGCAGCGTCCTTAAATAATGCAACAAAGTCCTTAAATAATGCAGCAGAGTCCTTAAATAATGCAACAAAGTCCTTAAATAATGCAAAAGAGTCCTTAAATAATGCAGCTGAGTCCTCAAATGCTTCAGCAGGATCCTTAAATAATGCAGCAGGATCCTTAAATAATGCAATTAAGTCCTTAAATTATGCAGCAGAGTCCTTAAATAATGCAGCAAAGTCCTTAAATAATGCAACAAAGTCCTTAAATAATGCAAAAGAGTCCTTAAATAAAGCAGCAAAGCCCTTACATAATGCAGCAGAGTCCTTAAATAATGCATCTGAGTGCCCAAATGCTTCAGCAGAGTCATTAAATACTGCAGCAGAGACCTTAAATAATGCAGCAAAGTTCTTAAATAATGCAGCAGAGTCCTTAAATAACGCAGCAGAGTCGTTAAATAATGCAGCAAAGTCCTTAAATAATGCAGCTGAGTCCTCAAATGCTTCAGCAGGATCCTTAAATAATGCAGCAGAGACCTTTAATAATGCAGCTGAGTCCTCAAATGCTTCAGCAGAGTCATTAAATAATGCAGCAGGATCCTAAAATAATGCAATAAAGTCCTTAAATAATGCAGCAGTGTCCTTAAATAATGCATCAAAGTCCTTAAATAATGCAGCAGAGTCCTTAAATACCGCAGCAGAGTCCTTAAATAATGCAGCAAAGTAATTAAATAATGCAGCAGAGTCCTTAAATAATGCAGCAAAGTCCTTAAATAATGCAGCAGAGTCCTTAAATACCAAAGCATAGTCCTTAAATAATGCGGCAGAGTCCTTAAATAATGCAACAAAGTCCTTAAATAATGCAGCAGAGTCCTTAAATAATGCAACAAAGTCCTTAAATAATGCAGCAAAGTCCTTAAATAAAGCAGCAAAGTCCTTACATAATGCAGCAGAGTCCTTAAACAATGCATCTGAGTCCCCAATTGCTTCAGCAGAGTCATTAAACACTGCAGCAGAGTCCTTAAATAATGCAGCAAAGTCTTAAATAATGCAGCAGAGTCCTTAAATAACGCAGCAGTCCTTAAATAATGCAGCAAAGTCCTTAAATAATGCAGCAGAGTCCTTAAATACCGCAGCAGAGTCATTAAATAATGCAGCAAAGTCCTTAAATAAAGCAGCAAAGTCCTTAAATAATACAGCAGAGACCTTAAATAATGCAGCTGAGTCCTCAAATGCTTCAGCAGAGTCATTAAATAATGCAGCAGAGTCCTTAAATAATGCAATAAAGTCCTTAAATAATGCAGCAGAGTCCTTAAATAATGCGGCAAGTCCTTAAATAATGCAGCAGACTTCTAACATAATGCAACATAGTCCTTAAATAATGCAGCAGAGTCCATATATAATGCAACAAAGTCATTAAATAATGCAGCAGAGTCCTTAAATAATGCAGCAAAGTCCTTAAATAATACAGCAGAGTCCTTAAGTACCACAGCATAGTCCTTAAATAATGCAGCAAAGTCCTTAAATAATGCAGCAGAGTCCTTAAATAATGCAACAAAGTCCTTAAATAATGCAGCAGAGTCCTTAAATACCGCAGCAGAGTCCTTAAATAATGCAGCAAAGTCCTTAAATAATACAACAAAGTCCTTAAATAATGCAGCAGAGTCATTAAATAATGCAGCAAAGTCCTTAAATAATGCAGCAGAGTCCTTAAATAATGCAGCAAATTCCTTAAATAATGCAGCAGAGTCATTAAATAATGCAATAAAGTCCTTAAATAATGCAACAGAGTCCTTAAATAATGCAGCAAAGTCCTTAAATAATGCAGCAGAGTCCTTAAATAATGCAAAAAAGTCCTTAAATAATGCAGCAGAGTCCTTAAATAATACAGCAAAGTCCTTAAATAATGCAGCAGAGTCCTTAAATAATGCAACAAAGTCCTTAAATAATGCAGTAGAGTCCTTAAATAATACAGCAAAGTCCTTAAATAATGCAGCAGAGTCCTAAAATAATGCAGCAAAGTCCTTAAATAATGCAGCAGAGTTCTTAAACACAGCAGCAGAGTCCTTAAATAATGCAGCAAGTAATTAAATAATGCAGCAGAGTCCTTAAGTAATGCAGCAAAGTCCTTAATTAATGCAGCAAAGTCCTTAAATAATGCAACAAATTCCTTAAATAATGCAGCAGAGTCCTTAAATAATGCAACAAATTCCTTAAATAATGCAGCAGAGTCCTTAAATACCACAGCAGAGTCCTTAAATAATGCAGCAGAGACCTTAAATAATGCAACAAAGTCCTTAAATAATGCAGCAGATTCCTTAAATTCTGCAGCAGCGTCCTTAAATAATGCAGCAGAGTCCTTAAATACCGCAGCAGAGTCCTTAAATAATGCAGCAAATTCCTTAAATAATGCAGCAGAGTCCTTAAATAATGCAGCTGAGTCCTCAAATGCTTCAGCAGAGTCATTAAATAATGCAGCAAAGTCCTTAAATAATGCAGCAGAGTCCTTAAATAATGCAGCTGAGTCCTCAAATGCTTCAGCAGAGTCATTAAATAATGCAGAAGACTCCTTAAATAATGCAGGAAAGTCCTTAAATAAAGCAGCAGAGTCCTTAGATAATGCAGCAGAGTCGTTAAATAATGCAGCAAAGTCCTTAAATAATGCAGCTGAGTCCTCAAATGCTTCAGCAGGATCCTTAAATAATGCAGCAGGATCCTTAAATAATGCAATAAAGTCCTTAAATTATGCAGCAGAGTCCTTAAATAATGCAGCAGAGTCCTTACATAATGCAACAAACTCCTTAAATAATGCAGCAGAGTCCTTAAATAATGCAACAAAGTTCTTAAATAATGCATCAAAGTCCTTAAATAATGCAGCAAAGTCCTTAAATAATGCAGCAAAGTCGTTAAGTACCATAGCAGAGTCCTTAAATAATGCAGCAGAGACCTTAAATAATGCAACAAAGTCCTTAAATAATGCAGCAGATTCCTTAAATAATGCAGCAGAGTCCTTACATAATGCAACAAACTCCTTAAATAATGCAGCAGAGTCCTTAAATAATGCAACAAAGTTCTTAAATAATGCATCAAAGTCCTTAAATAATGCAGCAAAGTCCTTAAATAATGCAGCAAAGTCGTTAAGTACCATAGCAGAGTCCTTAAATAATGCAGCAGAGACCTTAAATAATGCAACAAAGTCCTTAAATAATGCAGCAGATTCCTTAAATTCTGCAGCAGCGTCCTTAAATAATGCAACAAAGTCCTTAAATAATGCAGCAGAGTCCTTAAATAATGCAACAAAGTCCTTAAATAATGCAAAAGAGTCCTTACATAATGCAACAAACTCCTTAAATAATGCAGCAGAGTCCTTAAATAATGCAACAAAGTCCTTAAATAATGCAAAAGAGTCCTTAAATAAAGCAGCAAAGCCCTTACATAATGCAGCAGAGTCCTTAAATAATGCATCTGAGTGCCCAAATGCTTCAGCAGAGTCATTAAATACTGCAGCAGAGACCTTAAATAATGCAGCAAAGTTCTTAAATAATGCAGCAGAGTCCTTAAATAACGCAGCAGAGTCGTTAAATAATGCAGCAAAGTCCTTAAATAATGCAGCTGAGTCCTCAAATGCTTCAGCAGGATCCTTAAATAATGCAGCAGAGACCTTTAATAATGCAGCTGAGTCCTCAAATGCTTCAGCAGAGTCATTAAATAATGCAGCAGGATCCTAAAATAATGCAATAAAGTCCTTAAATTATGCAGCAGAGTCCTTAAATAATGCAGCAAAGTCCTTAAATAATGCAGCAGAGTCCTTACATAATGCAACAAAGTCCTTAAATAATGCAGCAGAGTCCTTAAATAATGCAACAAAGTTCTTAAATAATGCAGCAGAGTCCTTAAATAATGCAGCAAAGTCCTTAAGTACCATAGCAGAGTCCTTAAATAATGCAGAAGAGACCTTAAATAATGCAACAAAGTCCTTAAATAATGAAGCAGATTCCTTAAATTCTGCAGCAGTGTCCTTAAATAATGCATCAAAGTCCTTAAATAATGCAGCAGAGTCCTTAAATACCGCAGCAGAGTCCTTAAATAATGCAGCAAAGTAATTAAATAATGCAACAGAGTCCTTAAATAATGCAGCAAAGTCCTTAAATAATGCAGCAGAGTCCTTAAATACCAAAGCATAGTCCTTAAATAATGCGGCAGAGTCCTTAAATAATGCAACAAAGTCCTTAAATAATGCAGCAGAGTCCTTAAATAATGCAACAAAGTCCTTAAATAATGCAGCAAAGTCCTTAAATAAAGCAGCAAAGTCCTTACATAATGCAGCAGAGTCCTTAAACAATGCATCTGAGTCCCCAATTGCTTCAGCAGAGTCATTAAACACTGCAGCAGAGTCCTTAAATAATGCAGCAAAGTCTTAAATAATGCAGCAGAGTCCTTAAATAACGCAGCAGTCCTTAAATAATGCAGCAAAATCCTTAAATAATGCAGCAGAGTCCTTAAATACCGCAGCAGAGTCATTAAATAATGCAGCAGAGTCCTTAAATAATACAGCAGAGACCTTAAATAATGCAGCTGAGTCCTCAAATGCTTCAGCAGAGTCATTAAATAATGCAGCAGAGTCCTTAAATAATGCAATAAAGTCCTTAAATAATGCAGCAGAGTCCTTAAATAATGCGGCAAGTCCTTAAATAATGCAGCAGACTTCTAACATAATGCAACATAGTCCTTAAATAATGCAGCAGAGTCCTTATATAATGCAACAAAGTCATTAAATAATGCAGCAGAGTCCTTAAATAATGCAGCAAAGTCCTTAAATAATACAGCAGAGTCCTTAAGTACCACAGCATAGTCCTTAAATAATGCAGCAAAGTCCTTAAATAATGCAGCAGAGTCCTTAAATAATGCAACAAAGTCCTTAAATAATGCAGCAGAGTCCTTAAATACCGCAGCAGAGTCCTTAAATAATGCAGCAAAGTCCTTAAATAATACAACAAAGTCCTTAAATAATGCAGCAGAGTCATTAAATAATGCAGCAAAGTCCTTAAATAATGCAGCAGAGTCCTTAAATAATGCAGCAAATTCCTTAAATAATGCAGCAGAGTCATTAAATAATGCAATAAAGTCCTTAAATAATGCAACAGAGTCCTTAAATAATGCAGCAAAGTCCTTAAATAATGCAGCAGAGTCCTTAAATAATGCAAAAAAGTCCTTAAATAATGCAGCAGAGTCCTTAAATAATACAGCAAAGTCCTTAAATAATGCAGCAGAGTCCTTAAATAATGCAACAAAGTCCTTAAATAATGCAGTAGAGTCCTTAAATAATACAGCAAAGTCCTTAAATAATGCAGCAGAGTCCTAAAATAATGCAGCAAAGTCCTTAAATAATGCAGCAGAGTTCTTAAACACAGCAGCAGAGTCCTTAAATAATGCAGCAAGTAATTAAATAATGCAGCAGAGTCCTTAAGTAATGCAGCAAAGTCCTTAATTAATGCAACAAAGTCCTTAAATAATGCAACAAATTCCTTAAATAATGCAGCAGCGTCCTTAAATAATGCAACAAATTCCTTAAATAATGCAGCAGAGTCCTTAAATACCAAAGCAGAGTCCTTAAATAATGCAGCAGAGACCTTAAATAATGCAGCAAAGTCCTTAAATAATGCAGCAGAGTCCTTAAATAATGCAACAAAGTCCTTAAATAATGCAGCAGAGTCCTTAAATACCGCAGCAGAGTCCTTAAATAATGCAGCAAAGTCCTTAAATAATACAACAAAGTCCTTAAATAATGCAGCAGAGTCATTAAATAATGCAGCAAAGTCCTTAAATAATGCAGCAGAGTCCTTAAATAATGCAGCAAATTCCTTAAATAATGCAGCAGAGTCATTAAATAATGCAATAAAGTCCTTAAATAATGCAACAGAGTCCTTAAATAATGCAGCAAAGTCCTTAAATAATGCAGCAGAGTCCTTAAATAATGCAAAAAAGTCCTTAAATAATGCAGCAGAGTCCTTAAATAATACAGCAAAGTCCTTAAATAATGCAGCAGAGTCCTTAAATAATGCAACAAAGTCCTTAAATAATGCAGTAGAGTCCTTAAATAATACAGCAAAGTCCTTAAATAATGCAGCAGAGTCCTAAAATAATGCAGCAAAGTCCTTAAATAATGCAGCAGAGTTCTTAAACACAGCAGCAGAGTCCTTAAATAATGCAGCAAGTAATTAAATAATGCAGCAGAGTCCTTAAGTAATGCAGCAAAGTCCTTAATTAATGCAACAAAGTCCTTAAATAATGCAACAAATTCCTTAAATAATGCAGCAGCGTCCTTAAATAATGCAACAAATTCCTTAAATAATGCAGCAGAGTCCTTAAATACCACAGCAGAGTCCTTAAATAATGCAGCAGAGACCTTAAATAATGCAACAAAGTCCTTAAATAATGCAGCAGATTCCTTAAATTCTGCAGCAGCGTCCTTAAATAATGCATCAAAGTCCTTAAATAATGCAGCAGAGTCCTTAAATACCGCAGCAGAGTCCTTAAATAATGCAGCAAATTCCTTATATAATGCAGCAGAGTCCTTAAATAATGCAGCAGAGTCCTCAAATGCTTCAGCAGAGTCATTAAATAATGCAGCAAAGTCCTTAAATAATGCAGCAGAGTCCTTAAATAATGCAGCTGAGTCCTCAAATGCTTCAGCAGAGTCATTAAATAATGCAGAAGACTCCTTAAATAATGCAGGAAAGTCCTTAAATAAAGCAGCAGAGTCCTTAGATAATGCAGCAGAGTCGTTAAATAATGCAGCAAAGTCCTTAAATAATGCAGCTGAGTCCTCAAATGCTTCAGCAGGATCCTTAAATAATGCAGCAGGATCCTTAAATAATGCAATAAAGTCCTTAAATTATGCAGCAGAGTCCTTAAATAATGCAGCAAAGTCCTTAAATAATGCAGCAGTGTCCTTACATAATGCAACAAACTCCTTAAATAATGCAGCAGAGTCCTTAAATAATGCAACAAAGTTCTTAAATAATGCATCAAAGTCCTTAAATAATGCAGCAAAGTCCTTAAATAATGCAGCAAATTCCTTAAATAATGCAGCAGAGTCCTTAAATAATGCAGCTGAGTCCTCAAATACTTCAGCAGAGTCATTAAATAATGCAGAAGAGTCCTTAAATAATGCAGCAAAGTTCTTAAATAATGCAGCAGAGTCCTTAAATAACGCAGCAGAGTCGTTAAATAATGCAGCAAAGTCCTTAAATAATGCAGCTGAGTCCTCAAATGCTTCAGCAGGATCCTTAAATAATGCAGCAGAGACCTTTAATAATGCAGCTGAGTCCTCAAATGCTTCAGCAGAGTCATTAAATAATGCAGCAGGATCCTAAAATAATGCAATAAAGTCCTTAAATTATGCAGCAGAGTCCTTAAATAATGCAGCAAAGTCCTTAAATAATGCAGCAGAGTCCTTACATAATGCAACAAAGTCCTTAAATAATGCAGCAGAGTCCTTAAATAATGCAACAAAGTTCTTAAATAATGCAGCAGAGTCCTTAAATAATGCAGCAAAGTCCTTAAGTACCATAGCAGAGTCCTTAAATAATGCAGCAGAGACCTTAAATAATGCAACAAAGTCCTTAAATAATGAAGCAGATTCCTTAAATTCTGCAGCAGTGTCCTTAAATAATGCATCAAAGTCCTTAAATAATGCAGCAGAGTCCTTAAATAATGCAGCAAAGTAATTAAATAATGCAGCAGAGTCCTTAAATAATGCAGCAAAGTCCTTAAATAATGCAGCAGAGTCCTTAAATACCAAAGCATAGTCCTTAAATAATGCGGCAGAGTCCTTAAATAATGCAACAAAGTCCTTAAATAATGCAGCAGAGTCCTTAAATAATGCAACAAAGTCCTTAAATAATGCAGCAAAGTCCTTAAATAAAGCAGCAAAGTCCTTACATAATGCAGCAGAGTCCTTAAACAATGCATCTGAGTCCCCAATTGCTTCAGCAGAGTCATTAAACACTGCAGCAGAGTCCTTAAATAATGCAGCAAAGTCTTAAATAATGCAGCAGAGTCCTTAAATAACGCAGCAGTCCTTAAATAATGCAGCAAAGTCCCTAAATAATGCAGCAGAGTCCTTAAATACCGCAGCAGAGTCATTAAATAATGCAACAGAGTCCTTAAATAATACAGCAGAGACCTTAAATAATGCAGCTGAGTCCTCAAATGCTTCAGCAAAGTCATTAAATAATGCAGCAGAGTCCTTAAATAATGCAATAAAGTCCTTAAATAATGCAGCAGACTTCTAACATAATGCAACATAGTCCTTAAATAATGCAGCAGAGTCCTTATATAATGCAACAAAGTCATTAAATAATGCAGCAGAGTCCTTAACCCCTTAAGCCCCGGAGCATTTTTCGTTTTTGCATTTTCGTTTTTGCTCCCCTTGTTCCCAGAGCCATAGCGTTTTTATTTTTTGGTCAATATGGCCATGTGAGGGCTTATTTTTTGCGGGACGAGTTGTACTTTTCAACGCCATTACTAGTTTTATCATATCCTGTACGGGAAAACAGGAAAAAAATTCCAAGTGTGGTAAAATTGCAATAAAAGTGCAATACCCCAGTTGTTTTTTATTTATTTTTTTTACCATGTTCACTGAATGCTAAAACTGACCTGCCCTTCTTATTCTACAGGTCATTACGAGTTCATAGACACCAAACATGTATAGGTTCTTTTATATTTAAGTGGTGAAAAAAAATTCCAAAATTTGGTAAAAAAAAAAATAAAAAAATAGCGCCATTTTCTAAGACCCGTAGCGTCTCCATTTTTCGTGATCTGGGGCTGGTTAATGGCTTATTTTTTGCGTGCCAGGCTGACGTTTATATTGATAACATTTGGGGTAGATCCGATGTTTTGATCGCCCGTTATTGCATTTTATTGCAATTTTGCGGCGACCAAAAAACGTAATTCTGGCGTTTAGAATTTTTTTCTCGCTACGCCGTTTACCGATCGGAATAATTCTTTTTTTATTTTGATAGATCGGGCGATTCTGAACGCGGCGATACCAAATATGTGTATGTGGGTTTTTTTTTTATATATTTTATTTTGAATGGGGCGAAAGGGGGGTGATTTAAACTTTTATATTTTTTTATTTTTTTTTATATTTTTAAAAACTTTTTTTTTTTACTTTTTGCATGCTTCTATAGTCTCCATAGGAGACTAGAAGCAGCAACTGTCCGATCGCCTCTGCTACATACAGGGGACCAGCAGATCCCCTGCATGCAGCAGAAATGGTCCTGTGCTATGAGCGCCGACCACTAGGTGGCGCTCATAGCGACAAGATCATGACAACCACAGGCGTCTGCTGCAGACCCTGGGTTGTCATGCACGCCCATCGGCGACCCGCGATCACGTGACGGGGTCGCCGGTGGGCGGGGCTTATGACGCGCTACCCGGAAGCGCGCGTTAAATGCTGCTGTCGGAGATTGACAGCAGCATTTAACTGGTTAACAGCCGCGGGTGGATCGCGATTCCACCCGCGGCTGTTGCGGGCACATGTCAGCTGTAAGAATCAGCTGACATGTGCTCGGTTCAGTGAGGGCTCAGCGCCGGAGCCCTCACTGAACCGGCGGTACGCAGATATGCGTACTAATACGTCCCCGGTAAGTAAGGGGTTAAATAATGCAGCAAAGTCCTTAAATAATACAGCAGAGTCCTTAAGTACCACAGCATAGTCCTTAAATAATGCAGCAAAGTCCTTAAATAATGCAGCAGAGTCCTTAAATAATGCAACAAAGTCCTTAAATAATGCAGCAGAGTCCTTAAATACCGCAGCAGAGTCCTTAAATAATGCAGCAAAGTCCTTAAATAATACAACAAAGTCCTTAAATAATGCAGCAGAGTCATTAAATAATGCAGCAAAGTCCTTAAATAATGCAGCAGAGTCCTTAAATAATGCAGCAAATTCCTTAAATAATGCAGCAGAGTCATTAAATAATGAAATAAAGTCCTTAAATAATGCAACAGAGTCCTTAAATAATGCAGCAAAGTCCTTAAATAATGCAGCAGAGTCCTTAAATAATGCAAAAAAGTCCTTAAATAATGCAGCAGAGTCCTTAAATAATACAGCAAAGTCCTTAAATAATGCAGCAGAGTCCTTAAATAATGCAACAAAGTCCTTAAATAATGCAGTAGAGTCCTTAAATAATACAGCAAAGTCCTTAAATAATGCAGCAGAGTCCTAAAATAATGCAGCAAAGTCCTTAAATAATGCAGCAGAGTTCTTAAACACAGCAGCAGAGTCCTTAAATAATGCAGCAAGTAATTAAATAATGCAGCAGAGTCCTTAAGTAATGCAGCAAAGTCCTTAATTAATGCAGCAAAGTCCTTAAATAATGCAACAAATTCCTTAAATAATGCAGCAGAGTCCTTAAATAATGCAACAAATTCCTTAAATAATGCAGCAGAGTCCTTAAATACCACAGCAGAGTCCTTAAATAATGCAGCAGAGACCTTAAATAATGCAACAAAGTCCTTAAATAATGCAGCAGATTCCTTAAATTCTGCAGCAGCGTCCTTAAATAATGCAGCAGAGTCCTTAAATACCGCAGCAGAGTCCTTAAATAATGCAGCAAATTCCTTAAATAATGCAGCAGAGTCCTTAAATAATGCAGCTGAGTCCTCAAATGCTTCAGCAGAGTCATTAAATAATGCAGCAAAGTCCTTAAATAATGCAGCAGAGTCCTTAAATAATGCAGCTGAGTCCTCAAATGCTTCAGCAGAGTCATTAAATAATGCAGAAGACTCCTTAAATAATGCAGGAAAGTCCTTAAATAAAGCAGCAGAGTCCTTAGATAATGCAGCAGAGTCGTTAAATAATGCAGCAAAGTCCTTAAATAATGCAGCTGAGTCCTCAAATGCTTCAGCAGGATCCTTAAATAATGCAGCAGGATCCTTAAATAATGCAATAAAGTCCTTAAATTATGCAGCAGAGTCCTTAAATAATGCAGCAGAGTCCTTACATAATGCAACAAACTCCTTAAATAATGCAGCAGAGTCCTTAAATAATGCAACAAAGTTCTTAAATAATGCATCAAAGTCCTTAAATAATGCAGCAAAGTCCTTAAATAATGCAGCAAAGTCGTTAAGTACCATAGCAGAGTCCTTAAATAATGCAGCAGAGACCTTAAATAATGCAACAAAGTCCTTAAATAATGCAGCAGATTCCTTAAATTCTGCAGCAGCGTCCTTAAATAATGCAACAAAGTCCTTAAATAATGCAGCAGAGTCCTTAAATAATGCAACAAAGTCCTTAAATAATGCAAAAGAGTCCTTAAATAATGCAGCTGAGTCCTCAAATGCTTCAGCAGGATCCTTAAATAATGCAGCAGGATCCTTAAATAATGCAATTAAGTCCTTAAATTATGCAGCAGAGTCCTTAAATAATGCAGCAAAGTCCTTAAATAATGCAGCAGAGTCCTTACATAATGCAACAAACTCCTTAAATAATGCAGCAGAGTCCTTAAATAATGCAACAAAGTCCTTAAATAATGCAAAAGAGTCCTTAAATAAAGCAGCAAAGCCCTTACATAATGCAGCAGAGTCCTTAAATAATGCATCTGAGTGCCCAAATGCTTCAGCAGAGTCATTAAATACTGCAGCAGAGACCTTAAATAATGCAGCAAAGTTCTTAAATAATGCAGCAGAGTCCTTAAATAACGCAGCAGAGTCGTTAAATAATGCAGCAAAGTCCTTAAATAATGCAGCTGAGTCCTCAAATGCTTCAGCAGGATCCTTAAATAATGCAGCAGAGACCTTTAATAATGCAGCTGAGTCCTCAAATGCTTCAGCAGAGTCATTAAATAATGCAGCAGGATCCTAAAATAATGCAATAAAGTCCTTAAATTATGCAGCAGAGTCCTTAAATAATGCAGCAAAGTCCTTAAATAATGCAGCAGAGTCCTTACATAATGCAACAAAGTCCTTAAATAATGCAGCAGAGTCCTTAAATAATGCAACAAAGTTCTTAAATAATGCAGCAGAGTCCTTAAATAATGCAGCAAAGTCCTTAAGTACCATAGCAGAGTCCTTAAATAATGCAGAAGAGACCTTAAATAATGCAACAAAGTCCTTAAATAATGAAGCAGATAACTTAAATTCTGCAGCAGTGTCCTTAAATAATGCATCAAAGTCCTTAAATAATGCAGCAGAGTCCTTAAATACCGCAGCAGAGTCCTTAAATAATGCAGCAAAGTAATTAAATAATGCAGCAGAGTCCTTAAATAATGCAGCAAAGTCCTTAAGTAATGCAGCAGAGTCCTTAAATACCAAAGCATAGTCCTTAAATAATGCGGCAGAGTCCTTAAATAATGCAACAAAGTCCTTAAATAATGCAGCAGAGTCCTTAAATAATGCAACAAAGTCCTTAAATAATGCAGCAAAGTCCTTAAATAAAGCAGCAAAGTCCTTACATAATGCAGCAGAGTCCTTAAACAATGCATCTGAGTCCCCAATTGCTTCAGCAGAGTCATTAAGCACTGCAGCAGAGTCCTTAAATAATGCAGCAAAGTCTTAAATAATGCAGCAGAGTCCTTAAATAACGCAGCAGTCCTTAAATAATGCAGCAAAGTCCTTAAATAATGCAGCAGAGTCCTTAAATACCGCAGCAGAGTCATTAAATAATGCAGCAGAGTCCTTAAATAATACAGCAGAGACCTTAAATAATGCAGCTGAGTCCTCAAATGCTTCAGCAGAGTCATTAAATAATGCAGCAGAGTCCTTAAATAATGCAATAAAGTCCTTAAATAATGCAGCAGAGTCCTTAAATAATGCGGCAAGTCCTTAAATAATGCAGCAGACTTCTAACATAATGCAACATAGTCCTTAAATAATGCAGCAGAGTCCATATATAATGCAACAAAGTCATTAAATAATGCAGCAGAGTCCTTAAATAATGCAGCAAAGTCCTTAAATAATACAGCAGAGTCCTTAAGTACCACAGCATAGTCCTTAAATAATGCAGCAAAGTCCTTAAATAATGCAGCAGAGTCCTTAAATAATGCAACAAAGTCCTTAAATAATGCAGCAGAGTCCTTAAATACCGCAGCAGAGTCCTTAAATAATGCAGCAAAGTCCTTAAATAATACAACAAAGTCCTTAAATAATGCAGCAGAGTCATTAAATAATGCAGCAAAGTCCTTAAATAATGCAGCAGAGTCCTTAAATAATGCAGCAAATTCCTTAAATAATGCAGCAGAGTCATTAAATAATGCAATAAAGTCCTTAAATAATGCAACAGAGTCCTTAAATAATGCAGCAAAGTCCTTAAATAATGCAGCAGAGTCCTTAAATAATGCAAAAAAGTCCTTAAATAATGCAGCAGAGTCCTTAAATAATACAGCAAAGTCCTTAAATAATGCAGCAGAGTCCTTAAATAATGCAACAAAGTCCTTAAATAATGCAGTAGAGTCCTTAAATAATACAGCAAAGTCCTTAAATAATGCAGCAGAGTCCTAAAATAATGCAGCAAAGTCCTTAAATAATGCAGCAGAGTTCTTAAACACAGCAGCAGAGTCCTTAAATAATGCAGCAAGTAATTAAATAATGCAGCAGAGTCCTTAAGTAATGCAGCAAAGTCCTTAATTAATGCAGCAAAGTCCTTAAATAATGCAACAAATTCCTTAAATAATGCAGCAGAGTCCTTAAATAATGCAACAAATTCCTTAAATAATGCAGCAGAGTCCTTAAATACCACAGCAGAGTCCTTAAATAATGCAGCAGAGACCTTAAATAATGCAACAAAGTCCTTAAATAATGCAGCAGATTCCTTAAATTCTGCAGCAGCGTCCTTAAATAATGCAGCAGAGTCCTTAAATACCGCAGCAGAGTCCTTAAATAATGCAGCAAATTCCTTAAATAATGCAGCAGAGTCCTTAAATAATGCAGCTGAGTCCTCAAATGCTTCAGCAGAGTCATTAAATAATGCAGCAAAGTCCTTAAATAATGCAGCAGAGTCCTTAAATAATGCAGCTGAGTCCTCAAATGCTTCAGCAGAGTCATTAAATAATGCAGAAGACTCCTTAAATAATGCAGGAAAGTCCTTAAATAAAGCAGCAGAGTCCTTAGATAATGCAGCAGAGTCGTTAAATAATGCAGCAAAGTCCTTAAATAATGCAGCTGAGTCCTCAAATGCTTCAGCAGGATCCTTAAATAATGCAGCAGGATCCTTAAATAATGCAATAAAGTCCTTAAATTATGCAGCAGAGTCCTTAAATAATGCAGCAGAGTCCTTACATAATGCAACAAACTCCTTAAATAATGCAGCAGAGTCCTTAAATAATGCAACAAAGTTCTTAAATAATGCATCAAAGTCCTTAAATAATGCAGCAAAGTCCTTAAATAATGCAGCAAAGTCGTTAAGTACCATAGCAGAGTCCTTAAATAATGCAGCAGAGACCTTAAATAATGCAACAAAGTCCTTAAATAATGCAGCAGATTCCTTAAATAATGCAGCAGAGTCCTTACATAATGCAACAAACTCCTTAAATAATGCAGCAGAGTCCTTAAATAATGCAACAAAGTTCTTAAATAATGCATCAAAGTCCTTAAATAATGCAGCAAAGTCCTTAAATAATGCAGCAAAGTCGTTAAGTACCATAGCAGAGTCCTTAAATAATGCAGCAGAGACCTTAAATAATGCAACAAAGTCCTTAAATAATGCAGCAGATTCCTTAAATTCTGCAGCAGCGTCCTTAAATAATGCAACAAAGTCCTTAAATAATGCAGCAGAGTCCTTAAATAATGCAACAAAGTCCTTAAATAATGCAAAAGAGTCCTTACATAATGCAACAAACTCCTTAAATAATGCAGCAGAGTCCTTAAATAATGCAACAAAGTCCTTAAATAATGCAAAAGAGTCCTTAAATAAAGCAGCAAAGCCCTTACATAATGCAGCAGAGTCCTTAAATAATGCATCTGAGTGCCCAAATGCTTCAGCAGAGTCATTAAATACTGCAGCAGAGACCTTAAATAATGCAGCAAAGTTCTTAAATAATGCAGCAGAGTCCTTAAATAACGCAGCAGAGTCGTTAAATAATGCAGCAAAGTCCTTAAATAATGCAGCTGAGTCCTCAAATGCTTCAGCAGGATCCTTAAATAATGCAGCAGAGACCTTTAATAATGCAGCTGAGTCCTCAAATGCTTCAGCAGAGTCATTAAATAATGCAGCAGGATCCTAAAATAATGCAATAAAGTCCTTAAATTATGCAGCAGAGTCCTTAAATAATGCAGCAAAGTCCTTAAATAATGCAGCAGAGTCCTTACATAATGCAACAAAGTCCTTAAATAATGCAGCAGAGTACTTAAATAATGCAACAAAGTTCTTAAATAATGCAGCAGAGTCCTTAAATAATGCAGCAAAGTCCTTAAGTACCATAGCAGAGTCCTTAAATAATGCAGAAGAGACCTTAAATAATGCAACAAAGTCCTTAAATAATGAAGCAGATTCCTTAAATTCTGCAGCAGTGTCCTTAAATAATGCATCAAAGTCCTTAAATAATGCAGCAGAGTCCTTAAATACCGCAGCAGAGTCCTTAAATAATGCAGCAAAGTAATTAAATAATGCAACAGAGTCCTTAAATAATGCAGCAAAGTCCTTAAATAATGCAGCAGAGTCCTTAAATACCAAAGCATAGTCCTTAAATAATGCGGCAGAGTCCTTAAATAATGCAACAAAGTCCTTAAATAATGCAGCAGAGTCCTTAAATAATGCAACAAAGTCCTTAAATAATGCAGCAAAGTCCTTAAATAAAGCAGCAAAGTCCTTACATAATGCAGCAGAGTCCTTAAACAATGCATCTGAGTCCCCAATTGCTTCAGCAGAGTCATTAAACACTGCAGCAGAGTCCTTAAATAATGCAGCAAAGTCTTAAATAATGCAGCAGAGTCCTTAAATAACGCAGCAGTCCTTAAATAATGCAGCAAAATCCTTAAATAATGCAGCAGAGTCCTTAAATACCGCAGCAGAGTCATTAAATAATGCAGCAGAGTCCTTAAATAATACAGCAGAGACCTTAAATAATGCAGCTGAGTCCTCAAATGCTTCAGCAGAGTCATTAAATAATGCAGCAGAGTCCTTAAATAATGCAATAAAGTCCTTAAATAATGCAGCAGAGTCCTTAAATAATGCGGCAAGTCCTTAAATAATGCAGCAGACTTCTAACATAATGCAACATAGTCCTTAAATAATGCAGCAGAGTCCTTATATAATGCAACAAAGTCATTAAATAATGCAGCAGAGTCCTTAAATAATGCAGCAAAGTCCTTAAATAATACAGCAGAGTCCTTAAGTACCACAGCATAGTCCTTAAATAATGCAGCAAAGTCCTTAAATAATGCAGCAGAGTCCTTAAATAATGCAACAAAGTCCTTAAATAATGCAGCAGAGTCCTTAAATACCGCAGCAGAGTCCTTAAATAATGCAGCAAAGTCCTTAAATAATACAACAAAGTCCTTAAATAATGCAGCAGAGTCATTAAATAATGCAGCAAAGTCCTTAAATAATGCAGCAGAGTCCTTAAATAATGCAGCAAATTCCTTAAATAATGCAGCAGAGTCATTAAATAATGCAATAAAGTCCTTAAATAATGCAACAGAGTCCTTAAATAATGCAGCAAAGTCCTTAAATAATGCAGCAGAGTCCTTAAATAATGCAAAAAAGTCCTTAAATAATGCAGCAGAGTCCTTAAATAATACAGCAAAGTCCTTAAATAATGCAGCAGAGTCCTTAAATAATGCAACAAAGTCCTTAAATAATGCAGTAGAGTCCTTAAATAATACAGCAAAGTCCTTAAATAATGCAGCAGAGTCCTAAAATAATGCAGCAAAGTCCTTAAATAATGCAGCAGAGTTCTTAAACACAGCAGCAGAGTCCTTAAATAATGCAGCAAGTAATTAAATAATGCAGCAGAGTCCTTAAGTAATGCAGCAAAGTCCTTAATTAATGCAACAAAGTCCTTAAATAATGCAACAAATTCCTTAAATAATGCAGCAGCGTCCTTAAATAATGCAACAAATTCCTTAAATAATGCAGCAGAGTCCTTAAATACCACAGCAGAGTCCTTAAATAATGCAGCAGAGACCTTAAATAATGCAACAAAGTCCTTAAATAATGCAGCAGATTCCTTAAATTCTGCAGCAGCGTCCTTAAATAATGCATCAAAGTCCTTAAATAATGCAGCAGAGTCCTTAAATACCGCAGCAGAGTCCTTAAATAATGCAGCAAATTCCTTATATAATGCAGCAGAGTCCTTAAATAATGCAGCAGAGTCCTCAAATGCTTCAGCAGAGTCATTAAATAATGCAGCAAAGTCCTTAAATAATGCAGCAGAGTCCTTAAATAATGCAGCTGAGTCCTCAAATGCTTCAGCAGAGTCATTAAATAATGCAGAAGACTCCTTAAATAATGCAGGAAAGTCCTTAAATAAAGCAGCAGAGTCCTTAGATAATGCAGCAGAGTCGTTAAATAATGCAGCAAAGTCCTTAAATAATGCAGCTGAGTCCTCAAATGCTTCAGCAGGATCCTTAAATAATGCAGCAGGATCCTTAAATAATGCAATAAAGTCCTTAAATTATGCAGCAGAGTCCTTAAATAATGCAGCAAAGTCCTTAAATAATGCAGCAGTGTCCTTACATAATGCAACAAACTCCTTAAATAATGCAGCAGAGTCCTTAAATAATGCAACAAAGTTCTTAAATAATGCATCAAAGTCCTTAAATAATGCAGCAAAGTCCTTAAATAATGCAGCAAATTCCTTAAATAATGCAGCAGAGTCCTTAAATAATGCAGCTGAGTCCTCAAATACTTCAGCAGAGTCATTAAATAATGCAGAAGAGTCCTTAAATAATGCAGCAAAGTTCTTAAATAATGCAGCAGAGTCCTTAAATAACGCAGCAGAGTCGTTAAATAATGCAGCAAAGTCCTTAAATAATGCAGCTGAGTCCTCAAATGCTTCAGCAGGATCCTTAAATAATGCAGCAGAGACCTTTAATAATGCAGCTGAGTCCTCAAATGCTTCAGCAGAGTCATTAAATAATGCAGCAGGATCCTAAAATAATGCAATAAAGTCCTTAAATTATGCAGCAGAGTCCTTAAATAATGCAGCAAAGTCCTTAAATAATGCAGCAGAGTCCTTACATAATGCAACAAAGTCCTTAAATAATGCAGCAGAGTCCTTAAATAATGCAACAAAGTTCTTAAATAATGCAGCAGAGTCCTTAAATAATGCAGCAAAGTCCTTAAGTACCATAGCAGAGTCCTTAAATAATGCAGCAGAGACCTTAAATAATGCAACAAAGTCCTTAAATAATGAAGCAGATTCCTTAAATTCTGCAGCAGTGTCCTTAAATAATGCATCAAAGTCCTTAAATAATGCAGCAGAGTCCTTAAATAATGCAGCAAAGTAATTAAATAATGCAGCAGAGTCCTTAAATAATGCAGCAAAGTCCTTAAATAATGCAGCAGAGTCCTTAAATACCAAAGCATAGTCCTTAAATAATGCGGCAGAGTCCTTAAATAATGCAACAAAGTCCTTAAATAATGCAGCAGAGTCCTTAAATAATGCAACAAAGTCCTTAAATAATGCAGCAAAGTCCTTAAATAAAGCAGCAAAGTCCTTACATAATGCAGCAGAGTCCTTAAACAATGCATCTGAGTCCCCAATTGCTTCAGCAGAGTCATTAAACACTGCAGCAGAGTCCTTAAATAATGCAGCAAAGTCTTAAATAATGCAGCAGAGTCCTTAAATAACGCAGCAGTCCTTAAATAATGCAGCAAAGTCCCTAAATAATGCAGCAGAGTCCTTAAATACCGCAGCAGAGTCATTAAATAATGCAACAGAGTCCTTAAATAATACAGCAGAGACCTTAAATAATGCAGCTGAGTCCTCAAATGCTTCAGCAAAGTCATTAAATAATGCAGCAGAGTCCTTAAATAATGCGGCAAGTCCTTAAATAATGCAGCAGACTTCTAACATAATGCAACATAGTCCTTAAATAATGCAGCAGAGTCCTTATATAATGCAACAAAGTCATTAAATAATGCAGCAGAGTCCTTAAATAATGCAGCAAAGTCCTTAAATAATACAGCAGAGTCCTTAAGTACCACAGCATAGTCCTTAAATAATGCAGCAAAGTCCTTAAATAATGCAGCAGAGTCCTTAAATAATGCAACAAAGTCCTTAAATAATGCAGCAGAGTCCTTAAATACCGCAGCAGAGTCCTTAAATAATGCAGCAAAGTCCTTAAATAATACAACAAAGTCCTTAAATAATGCAGCAGAGTCATTAAATAATGCAGCAAAGTCCTTAAATAATGCAGCAGAGTCCTTAAATAATGCAGCAAATTCCTTAAATAATGCAGCAGAGTCATTAAATAATGAAATAAAGTCCTTAAATAATGCAACAGAGTCCTTAAATAATGCAGCAAAGTCCTTAAATAATGCAGCAGAGTCCTTAAATAATGCAAAAAAGTCCTTAAATAATGCAGCAGAGTCCTTAAATAATACAGCAAAGTCCTTAAATAATGCAGCAGAGTCCTTAAATAATGCAACAAAGTCCTTAAATAATGCAGTAGAGTCCTTAAATAATACAGCAAAGTCCTTAAATAATGCAGCAGAGTCCTAAAATAATGCAGCAAAGTCCTTAAATAATGCAGCAGGGTTCTTAAACACAGCAGCAGAGTCCTTAAATAATGCAGCAAGTAATTAAATAATGCAGCAGAGTCCTTAAGTAATGCAGCAAAGTCCTTAATTAATGCAGCAAAGTCCTTAAATAATGCAACAAATTCCTTAAATAATGCAGCAGAGTCCTTAAATAATGCAACAAATTCCTTAAATAATGCAGCAGAGTCCTTAAATACCACAGCAGAGTCCTTAAATAATGCAGCAGAGACCTTAAATAATGCAACAAAGTCCTTAAATAATGCAGCAGATTCCTTAAATTCTGCAGCAGCGTCCTTAAATAATGCAGCAGAGTCCTTAAATACCGCAGCAGAGTCCTTAAATAATGCAGCAAATTCCTTAAATAATGCAGCAGAGTCCTTAAATAATGCAGCTGAGTCCTCAAATGCTTCAGCAGAGTCATTAAATAATGCAGCAAAGTCCTTAAATAATGCAGCAGAGTCCTTAAATAATGCAGCTGAGTCCTCAAATGCTTCAGCAGAGTCATTAAATAATGCAGAAGACTCCTTAAATAATGCAGGAAAGTCCTTAAATAAAGCAGCAGAGTCCTTAGATAATGCAGCAGAGTCGTTAAATAATGCAGCAAAGTCCTTAAATAATGCAGCTGAGTCCTCAAATGCTTCAGCAGGATCCTTAAATAATGCAGCAGGATCCTTAAATAATGCAATAAAGTCCTTAAATTATGCAGCAGAGTCCTTAAATAATGCAGCAGAGTCCTTACATAATGCAACAAACTCCTTAAATAATGCAGCAGAGTCCTTAAATAATGCAACAAAGTTCTTAAATAATGCATCAAAGTCCTTAAATAATGCAGCAAAGTCCTTAAATAATGCAGCAAAGTCGTTAAGTACCATAGCAGAGTCCTTAAATAATGCAGCAGAGACCTTAAATAATGCAACAAAGTCCTTAAATAATGCAGCAGATTCCTTAAATTCTGCAGCAGCGTCCTTAAATAATGCAACAAAGTCCTTAAATAATGCAGCAGAGTCCTTAAATAATGCAACAAAGTCCTTAAATAATGCAAAAGAGTCCTTAAATAATGCAGCTGAGTCCTCAAATGCTTCAGCAGGATCCTTAAATAATGCAGCAGGATCCTTAAATAATGCAATTAAGTCCTTAAATTATGCAGCAGAGTCCTTAAATAATGCAGCAAAGTCCTTAAATAATGCAGCAGAGTCCTTACATAATGCAACAAACTCCTTAAATAATGCAGCAGAGTCCTTAAATAATGCAACAAAGTCCTTAAATAATGCAAAAGAGTCCTTAAATAAAGCAGCAAAGCCCTTACATAATGCAGCAGAGTCCTTAAATAATGCATCTGAGTGCCCAAATGCTTCAGCAGAGTCATTAAATACTGCAGCAGAGACCTTAAATAATGCAGCAAAGTTCTTAAATAATGCAGCAGAGTCCTTAAATAACGCAGCAGAGTCGTTAAATAATGCAGCAAAGTCCTTAAATAATGCAGCTGAGTCCTCAAATGCTTCAGCAGGATCCTTAAATAATGCAGCAGAGACCTTTAATAATGCAGCTGAGTCCTCAAATGCTTCAGCAGAGTCATTAAATAATGCAGCAGGATCCTAAAATAATGCAATAAAGTCCTTAAATTATGCAGCAGAGTCCTTAAATAATGCAGCAAAGTCCTTAAATAATGCAGCAGAGTCCTTACATAATGCAACAAAGTCCTTAAATAATGCAGCAGAGTCCTTAAATAATGCAACAAAGTTCTTAAATAATGCAGCAGAGTCCTTAAATAATGCAGCAAAGTCCTTAAGTACCATAGCAGAGTCCTTAAATAATGCAGAAGAGACCTTAAATAATGCAACAAAGTCCTTAAATAATGAAGCAGATAACTTAAATTCTGCAGCAGTGTCCTTAAATAATGCATCAAAGTCCTTAAATAATGCAGCAGAGTCCTTAAATACCGCAGCAGAGTCCTTAAATAATGCAGCAAAGTAATTAAATAATGCAGCAGAGTCCTTAAATAATGCAGCAAAGTCCTTAAATAATGCAGCAGAGTCCTTAAATACCAAAGCATAGTCCTTAAATAATGCGGCAGAGTCCTTAAATAATGCAACAAAGTCCTTAAATAATGCAGCAGAGTCCTTAAATAATGCAACAAAGTCCTTAAATAATGCAGCAAAGTCCTTAAATAAAGCAGCAAAGTCCTTACATAATGCAGCAGAGTCCTTAAACAATGCATCTGAGTCCCCAATTGCTTCAGCACAGTCATTAAACACTGCAGCAGAGTCCTTAAATAATGCAGCAAAGTCTTAAATAATGCAGCAGAGTCCTTAAATAACGCAGCAGTCCTTAAATAATGCAGCAAAGTCCTTAAATAATGCAGCAGAGTCCTTAAATACCGCAGCAGAGTCATTAAATAATGCAGCAGAGTCCTTAAATAATACAGCAGAGACCTTAAATAATGCAGCTGAGTCCTCAAATGCTTCAGCAGAGTCCTTAAATAATGCAATAAAGTCCTTAAATAATGCAGCAGAGTCCTTAAATAATGCGGCAAGTCCTTAAATAATGCAGCAGACTTCTAACATAATGCAACATAGTCCTTAAATAATGCAGCAGAGTCCATATATAATGCAACAAAGTCATTAAATAATGCAGCAGAGTCCTTAAATAATGCAGCAAAGTCCTTAAATAATACAGCAGAGTCCTTAAGTACCACAGCATAGTCCTTAAATAATGCAGCAAAGTCCTTAAATAATGCAGCAGAGTCCTTAAATAATGCAACAAAGTCCTTAAATAATGCAGCAGAGTCCTTAAATACCGCAGCAGAGTCCTTAAATAATGCAGCAAAGTCCTTAAATAATACAACAAAGTCCTTAAATAATGCAGCAGAGTCATTAAATAATGCAGCAAAGTCCTTAAATAATGCAGCAGAGTCCTTAAATAATGCAGCAAATTCCTTAAATAATGCAGCAGAGTCATTAAATAATGCAATAAAGTCCTTAAATAATGCAACAGAGTCCTTAAATAATGCAGCAAAGTCCTTAAATAATGCAGCAGAGTCCTTAAATAATGCAAAAAAGTCCTTAAATAATGCAGCAGAGTCCTTAAATAATACAGCAAAGTCCTTAAATAATGCAGCAGAGTCCTTAAATAATGCAACAAAGTCCTTAAATAATGCAGTAGAGTCCTTAAATAATACAGCAAAGTCCTTAAATAATGCAGCAGAGTCCTAAAATAATGCAGCAAAGTCCTTAAATAATGCAGCAGAGTTCTTAAACACAGCAGCAGAGTCCTTAAATAATGCAGCAAGTAATTAAATAATGCAGCAGAGTCCTTAAGTAATGCAGCAAAGTCCTTAATTAATGCAGCAAAGTCCTTAAATAATGCAACAAATTCCTTAAATAATGCAGCAGAGTCCTTAAATAATGCAACAAATTCCTTAAATAATGCAGCAGAGTCCTTAAATACCACAGCAGAGTCCTTAAATAATGCAGCAGAGACCTTAAATAATGCAACAAAGTCCTTAAATAATGCAGCAGATTCCTTAAATTCTGCAGCAGCGTCCTTAAATAATGCAGCAGAGTCCTTAAATACCGCAGCAGAGTCCTTAAATAATGCAGCAAATTCCTTAAATAATGCAGCAGAGTCCTTAAATAATGCAGCTGAGTCCTCAAATGCTTCAGCAGAGTCATTAAATAATGCAGCAAAGTCCTTAAATAATGCAGCAGAGTCCTTAAATAATGCAGCTGAGTCCTCAAATGCTTCAGCAGAGTCATTAAATAATGCAGAAGACTCCTTAAATAATGCAGGAAAGTCCTTAAATAAAGCAGCAGAGTCCTTAGATAATGCAGCAGAGTCGTTAAATAATGCAGCAAAGTCCTTAAATAATGCAGCTGAGTCCTCAAATGCTTCAGCAGGATCCTTAAATAATGCAGCAGGATCCTTAAATAATGCAATAAAGTCCTTAAATTATGCAGCAGAGTCCTTAAATAATGCAGCAGAGTCCTTACATAATGCAACAAACTCCTTAAATAATGCAGCAGAGTCCTTAAATAATGCAACAAAGTTCTTAAATAATGCATCAAAGTCCTTAAATAATGCAGCAAAGTCCTTAAATAATGCAGCAAAGTCGTTAAGTACCATAGCAGAGTCCTTAAATAATGCAGCAGAGACCTTAAATAATGCAACAAAGTCCTTAAATAATGCAGCAGATTCCTTAAATTCTGCAGCAGCGTCCTTAAATAATGCAACAAAGTCCTTAAATAATGCAGCAGAGTCCTTAAATAATGCAACAAAGTCCTTAAATAATGCAAAAGAGTCCTTACATAATGCAACAAACTCCTTAAATAATGCAGCAGAGTCCTTAAATAATGCAACAAAGTCCTTAAATAATGCAAAAGAGTCCTTAAATAAAGCAGCAAAGCCCTTACATAATGCAGCAGAGTCCTTAAATAATGCATCTGAGTGCCCAAATGCTTCAGCAGAGTCATTAAATACTGCAGCAGAGACCTTAAATAATGCAGCAAAGTTCTTAAATAATGCAGCAGAGTCCTTAAATAACGCAGCAGAGTCGTTAAATAATGCAGCAAAGTCCTTAAATAATGCAGCTGAGTCCTCAAATGCTTCAGCAGGATCCTTAAATAATGCAGCAGAGACCTTTAATAATGCAGCTGAGTCCTCAAATGCTTCAGCAGAGTCATTAAATAATGCAGCAGGATCCTAAAATAATGCAATAAAGTCCTTAAATTATGCAGCAGAGTCCTTAAATAATGCAGCAAAGTCCTTAAATAATGCAGCAGAGTCCTTACATAATGCAACAAAGTCCTTAAATAATGCAGCAGAGTCCTTAAATAATGCAACAAAGTTCTTAAATAATGCAGCAGAGTCCTTAAATAATGCAGCAAAGTCCTTAAGTACCATAGCAGAGTCCTTAAATAATGCAGAAGAGACCTTAAATAATGCAACAAAGTCCTTAAATAATGAAGCAGATTCCTTAAATTCTGCAGCAGTGTCCTTAAATAATGCATCAAAGTCCTTAAATAATGCAGCAGAGTCCTTAAATACCGCAGCAGAGTCCTTAAATAATGCAGCAAAGTAATTAAATAATGCAACAGAGTCCTTAAATAATGCAGCAAAGTCCTTAAATAATGCAGCAGAGTCCTTAAATACCAAAGCATAGTCCTTAAATAATGCGGCAGAGTCCTTAAATAATGCAACAAAGTCCTTAAATAATGCAGCAGAGTCCTTAAATAATGCAACAAAGTCCTTAAATAATGCAGCAAAGTCCTTAAATAAAGCAGCAAAGTCCTTACATAATGCAGCAGAGTCCTTAAACAATGCATCTGAGTCCCCAATTGCTTCAGCAGAGTCATTAAACACTGCAGCAGAGTCCTTAAATAATGCAGCAAAGTCTTAAATAATGCAGCAGAGTCCTTAAATAACGCAGCAGTCCTTAAATAATGCAGCAAAATCCTTAAATAATGCAGCAGAGTCCTTAAATACCGCAGCAGAGTCATTAAATAATGCAGCAGAGTCCTTAAATAATACAGCAGAGACCTTAAATAATGCAGCTGAGTCCTCAAATGCTTCAGCAGAGTCATTAAATAATGCAGCAGAGTCCTTAAATAATGCAATAAAGTCCTTAAATAATGCAGCAGAGTCCTTAAATAATGCGGCAAGTCCTTAAATAATGCAGCAGACTTCTAACATAATGCAACATAGTCCTTAAATAATGCAGCAGAGTCCTTATATAATGCAACAAAGTCATTAAATAATGCAGCAGAGTCCTTAAATAATGCAGCAAAGTCCTTAAATAATACAGCAGAGTCCTTAAGTACCACAGCATAGTCCTTAAATAATGCAGCAAAGTCCTTAAATAATGCAGCAGAGTCCTTAAATAATGCAACAAAGTCCTTAAATAATGCAGCAGAGTCCTTAAATACCGCAGCAGAGTCCTTAAATAATGCAGCAAAGTCCTTAAATAATACAACAAAGTCCTTAAATAATGCAGCAGAGTCATTAAATAATGCAGCAAAGTCCTTAAATAATGCAGCAGAGTCCTTAAATAATGCAGCAAATTCCTTAAATAATGCAGCAGAGTCATTAAATAATGCAATAAAGTCCTTAAATAATGCAACAGAGTCCTTAAATAATGCAGCAAAGTCCTTAAATAATGCAGCAGAGTCCTTAAATAATGCAAAAAAGTCCTTAAATAATGCAGCAGAGTCCTTAAATAATACAGCAAAGTCCTTAAATAATGCAGCAGAGTCCTTAAATAATGCAACAAAGTCCTTAAATAATGCAGTAGAGTCCTTAAATAATACAGCAAAGTCCTTAAATAATGCAGCAGAGTCCTAAAATAATGCAGCAAAGTCCTTAAATAATGCAGCAGAGTTCTTAAACACAGCAGCAGAGTCCTTAAATAATGCAGCAAGTAATTAAATAATGCAGCAGAGTCCTTAAGTAATGCAGCAAAGTCCTTAATTAATGCAACAAAGTCCTTAAATAATGCAACAAATTCCTTAAATAATGCAGCAGCGTCCTTAAATAATGCAACAAATTCCTTAAATAATGCAGCAGAGTCCTTAAATACCACAGCAGAGTCCTTAAATAATGCAGCAGAGTCCTTAAATAATGCAACAAAGTCCTTAAATAATGCAGCAGAGTCCTTAAATACCGCAGCAGAGTCCTTAAATAATGCAGCAAAGTCCTTAAATAATACAACAAAGTCCTTAAATAATGCAGCAGAGTCATTAAATAATGCAGCAAAGTCCTTAAATAATGCAGCAGAGTCCTTAAATAATGCAGCAAATTCCTTAAATAATGCAGCAGAGTCATTAAATAATGCAATAAAGTCCTTAAATAATGCAACAGAGTCCTTAAATAATGCAGCAAAGTCCTTAAATAATGCAGCAGAGTCCTTAAATAATGCAAAAAAGTCCTTAAATAATGCAGCAGAGTCCTTAAATAATACAGCAAAGTCCTTAAATAATGCAGCAGAGTCCTTAAATAATGCAACAAAGTCCTTAAATAATGCAGTAGAGTCCTTAAATAATACAGCAAAGTCCTTAAATAATGCAGCAGAGTCCTAAAATAATGCAGCAAAGTCCTTAAATAATGCAGCAGAGTTCTTAAACACAGCAGCAGAGTCCTTAAATAATGCAGCAAGTAATTAAATAATGCAGCAGAGTCCTTAAGTAATGCAGCAAAGTCCTTAATTAATGCAGCAAAGTCCTTAAATAATGCAACAAATTCCTTAAATAATGCAGCAGAGTCCTTAAATAATGCAACAAATTCCTTAAATAATGCAGCAGAGTCCTTAAATACCACAGCAGAGTCCTTAAATAATGCAGCAGAGACCTTAAATAATGCAACAAAGTCCTTAAATAATGCAGCAGATTCCTTAAATTCTGCAGCAGCGTCCTTAAATAATGCAGCAGAGTCCTTAAATACCGCAGCAGAGTCCTTAAATAATGCAGCAAATTCCTTAAATAATGCAGCAGAGTCCTTAAATAATGCAGCTGAGTCCTCAAATGCTTCAGCAGAGTCATTAAATAATGCAGCAAAGTCCTTAAATAATGCAGCAGAGTCCTTAAATAATGCAGCTGAGTCCTCAAATGCTTCAGCAGAGTCATTAAATAATGCAGAAGACTCCTTAAATAATGCAGGAAAGTCCTTAAATAAAGCAGCAGAGTCCTTAGATAATGCAGCAGAGTCGTTAAATAATGCAGCAAAGTCCTTAAATAATGCAGCTGAGTCCTCAAATGCTTCAGCAGGATCCTTAAATAATGCAGCAGGATCCTTAAATAATGCAATAAAGTCCTTAAATTATGCAGCAGAGTCCTTAAATAATGCAGCAGAGTCCTTACATAATGCAACAAACTCCTTAAATAATGCAGCAGAGTCCTTAAATAATGCAACAAAGTTCTTAAATAATGCATCAAAGTCCTTAAATAATGCAGCAAAGTCCTTAAATAATGCAGCAAAGTCGTTAAGTACCATAGCAGAGTCCTTAAATAATGCAGCAGAGACCTTAAATAATGCAACAAAGTCCTTAAATAATGCAGCAGATTCCTTAAATTCTGCAGCAGCGTCCTTAAATAATGCAACAAAGTCCTTAAATAATGCAGCAGAGTCCTTAAATAATGCAACAAAGTCCTTAAATAATGCAAAAGAGTCCTTACATAATGCAACAAACTCCTTAAATAATGCAGCAGAGTCCTTAAATAATGCAACAAAGTCCTTAAATAATGCAAAAGAGTCCTTAAATAAAGCAGCAAAGCCCTTACATAATGCAGCAGAGTCCTTAAATAATGCATCTGAGTGCCCAAATGCTTCAGCAGAGTCATTAAATACTGCAGCAGAGACCTTAAATAATGCAGCAAAGTTCTTAAATAATGCAGCAGAGTCCTTAAATAACGCAGCAGAGTCGTTAAATAATGCAGCAAAGTCCTTAAATAATGCAGCTGAGTCCTCAAATGCTTCAGCAGGATCCTTAAATAATGCAGCAGAGACCTTTAATAATGCAGCTGAGTCCTCAAATGCTTCAGCAGAGTCATTAAATAATGCAGCAGGATCCTAAAATAATGCAATAAAGTCCTTAAATTATGCAGCAGAGTCCTTAAATAATGCAGCAAAGTCCTTAAATAATGCAGCAGAGTCCTTACATAATGCAACAAAGTCCTTAAATAATGCAGCAGAGTCCTTAAATAATGCAACAAAGTTCTTAAATAATGCAGCAGAGTCCTTAAATAATGCAGCAAAGTCCTTAAGTACCATAGCAGAGTCCTTAAATAATGCAGAAGAGACCTTAAATAATGCAACAAAGTCCTTAAATAATGAAGCAGATTCCTTAAATTCTGCAGCAGTGTCCTTAAATAATGCATCAAAGTCCTTAAATAATGCAGCAGAGTCCTTAAATACCGCAGCAGAGTCCTTAAATAATGCAGCAAAGTAATTAAATAATGCAACAGAGTCCTTAAATAATGCAGCAAAGTCCTTAAATAATGCAGCAGAGTCCTTAAATACCAAAGCATAGTCCTTAAATAATGCGGCAGAGTCCTTAAATAATGCAACAAAGTCCTTAAATAATGCAGCAGAGTCCTTAAATAATGCAACAAAGTCCTTAAATAATGCAGCAAAGTCCTTAAATAAAGCAGCAAAGTCCTTACATAATGCAGCAGAGTCCTTAAACAATGCATCTGAGTCCCCAATTGCTTCAGCAGAGTCATTAAACACTGCAGCAGAGTCCTTAAATAATGCAGCAAAGTCTTAAATAATGCAGCAGAGTCCTTAAATAACGCAGCAGTCCTTAAATAATGCAGCAAAATCCTTAAATAATGCAGCAGAGTCCTTAAATACCGCAGCAGAGTCATTAAATAATGCAGCAGAGTCCTTAAATAATACAGCAGAGACCTTAAATAATGCAGCTGAGTCCTCAAATGCTTCAGCAGAGTCATTAAATAATGCAGCAGAGTCCTTAAATAATGCAATAAAGTCCTTAAATAATGCAGCAGAGTCCTTAAATAATGCGGCAAGTCCTTAAATAATGCAGCAGACTTCTAACATAATGCAACATAGTCCTTAAATAATGCAGCAGAGTCCTTATATAATGCAACAAAGTCATTAAATAATGCAGCAGAGTCCTTAAATAATGCAGCAAAGTCCTTAAATAATACAGCAGAGTCCTTAAGTACCACAGCATAGTCCTTAAATAATGCAGCAAAGTCCTTAAATAATGCAGCAGAGTCCTTAAATAATGCAACAAAGTCCTTAAATAATGCAGCAGAGTCCTTAAATACCGCAGCAGAGTCCTTAAATAATGCAGCAAAGTCCTTAAATAATACAACAAAGTCCTTAAATAATGCAGCAGAGTCATTAAATAATGCAGCAAAGTCCTTAAATAATGCAGCAGAGTCCTTAAATAATGCAGCAAATTCCTTAAATAATGCAGCAGAGTCATTAAATAATGCAATAAAGTCCTTAAATAATGCAACAGAGTCCTTAAATAATGCAGCAAAGTCCTTAAATAATGCAGCAGAGTCCTTAAATAATGCAAAAAAGTCCTTAAATAATGCAGCAGAGTCCTTAAATAATACAGCAAAGTCCTTAAATAATGCAGCAGAGTCCTTAAATAATGCAACAAAGTCCTTAAATAATGCAGTAGAGTCCTTAAATAATACAGCAAAGTCCTTAAATAATGCAGCAGAGTCCTAAAATAATGCAGCAAAGTCCTTAAATAATGCAGCAGAGTTCTTAAACACAGCAGCAGAGTCCTTAAATAATGCAGCAAGTAATTAAATAATGCAGCAGAGTCCTTAAGTAATGCAGCAAAGTCCTTAATTAATGCAACAAAGTCCTTAAATAATGCAACAAATTCCTTAAATAATGCAGCAGCGTCCTTAAATAATGCAACAAATTCCTTAAATAATGCAGCAGAGTCCTTAAATACCACAGCAGAGTCCTTAAATAATGCAGCAGAGACCTTAAATAATGCAACAAAGTCCTTAAATAATGCAGCAGATTCCTTAAATTCTGCAGCAGCGTCCTTAAATAATGCATCAAAGTCCTTAAATAATGCAGCAGAGTCCTTAAATACCGCAGCAGAGTCCTTAAATAATGCAGCAAATTCCTTATATAATGCAGCAGAGTCCTTAAATAATGCAGCAGAGTCCTCAAATGCTTCAGCAGAGTCATTAAATAATGCAGCAAAGTCCTTAAATAATGCAGCAGAGTCCTTAAATAATGCAGCTGAGTCCTCAAATGCTTCAGCAGAGTCATTAAATAATGCAGAAGACTCCTTAAATAATGCAGGAAAGTCCTTAAATAAAGCAGCAGAGTCCTTAGATAATGCAGCAGAGTCGTTAAATAATGCAGCAAAGTCCTTGCAGCTGAGTCCTCAAATGCTTCAGCAGGATCCTTAAATAATGCAGCAGGATCCTTAAATAATGCAATAAAGTCCTTAAATTATGCAGCAGAGTCCTTAAATAATGCAGCAAAGTCCTTAAATAATGCAGCAGTGTCCTTACATAATGCAACAAACTCCTTAAATAATGCAGCAGAGTCCTTAAATAATGCAACAAAGTTCTTAAATAATGCATCAAAGTCCTTAAATAATGCAGCAAAGTCCTTAAATAATGCAGCAAATTCCTTAAATAATGCAGCAGAGTCCTTAAATAATGCAGCTGAGTCCTCAAATACTTCAGCAGAGTTATTAAATAATGCAGAAGAGTCCTTAAATAATGCAGCAAAGTTCTTAAATAATGCAGCAGAGTCCTTAAATAACGCAGCAGAGTCGTTAAATAATGCAGCAAAGTCCTTAAATAATGCAGCTGAGTCCTCAAATGCTTCAGCAGGATCCTTAAATAATGCAGCAGAGACCTTTAATAATGCAGCTGAGTCCTCAAATGCTTCAGCAGAGTCATTAAATAATGCAGCAGGATCCTAAAATAATGCAATAAAGTCCTTAAATTATGCAGCAGAGTCCTTAAATAATGCAGCAAAGTCCTTAAATAATGCAGCAGAGTCCTTACATAATGCAACAAAGTCCTTAAATAATGCAGCAGAGTCCTTAAATAATGCAACAAAGTTCTTAAATAATGCAGCAGAGTCCTTAAATAATGCAGCAAAGTCCTTAAGTACCATAGCAGAGTCCTTAAATAATGCAGCAGAGACCTTAAATAATGCAACAAAGTCCTTAAATAATGAAGCAGATTCCTTAAATTCTGCAGCAGTGTCCTTAAATAATGCATCAAAGTCCTTAAATAATGCAGCAGAGTCCTTAAATAATGCAGCAAAGTAATTAAATAATGCAGCAGAGTCCTTAAATAATGCAGCAAAGTCCTTAAATAATGCAGCAGAGTCCTTAAATACCAAAGCATAGTCCTTAAATAATGCGGCAGAGTCCTTAAATAATGCAACAAAGTCCTTAAATAATGCAGCAGAGTCCTTAAATAATGCAACAAAGTCCTTAAATAATGCAGCAAAGTCCTTAAATAAAGCAGCAAAGTCCTTACATAATGCAGCAGAGTCCTTAAACAATGCATCTGAGTCCCCAATTGCTTCAGCAGAGTCATTAAACACTGCAGCAGAGTCCTTAAATAATGCAGCAAAGTCTTAAATAATGCAGCAGAGTCCTTAAATAACGCAGCAGTCCTTAAATAATGCAGCAAAGTCCTTAAATAATGCAGCAGAGTCCTTAAATACCGCAGCAGAGTCATTAAATAATGCAGCAGAGTCCTTAAATAATACAGCAGAGACCTTAAATAATGCAGCTGAGTCCTCAAATGCTTCAGCAAAGTCATTAATTAATGCAGCAGAGTCCTTAAATAATGCAATAAAGTCCTTAAATAATGCAGCAGACTTCTAACATAATGCAACATAGTCCTTAAATAATGCAGCAGAGTCCTTATATAATGCAACAAAGTCCTTAAATAATGCAGCAGAGTCATTAAATAATGCAGCAAAGTCCTTAAATAATGCAGCAGAGTCCTTAAATAATGCAGCAAATTCCTTAAATAATGCAGCAGAGTCATTAAATAATGCAATAAAGTCCTTAAATAATGCAACAGAGTCCTTAAATAATGCAGCAAAGTCCTTAAATAATGCAGCAGAGTCCTTAAATAATGCAAAAAAGTCCTTAAATAATGCAGCAGAGTCCTTAAATAATACAGCAAAGTCCTTAAATAATGCAGCAGAGTCCTTAAATAATGCAACAAAGTCCTTAAATAATGCAGTAGAGTCCTTAAATAATACAGCAAAGTCCTTAAATAATGCAGCAGAGTCCTAAAATAATGCAGCAAAGTCCTTAAATAATGCAGCAGAGTTCTTAAACACAGCAGCAGAGTCCTTAAATAATGCAGCAAGTAATTAAATAATGCAGCAGAGTCCTTAAGTAATGCAGCAAAGTCCTTAATTAATGCAGCAAAGTCCTTAAATAATGCAACAAATTCCTTAAATAATGCAGCAGAGTCCTTAAATAATGCAACAAATTCCTTAAATAATGCAGCAGAGTCCTTAAATACCACAGCAGAGTCCTTAAATAATGCAGCAGAGACCTTAAATAATGCAACAAAGTCCTTAAATAATGCAGCAGATTCCTTAAATTCTGCAGCAGCGTCCTTAAATAATGCAGCAGAGTCCTTAAATACCGCAGCAGAGTCCTTAAATAATGCAGCAAATTCCTTAAATAATGCAGCAGAGTCCTTAAATAATGCAGCTGAGTCCTCAAATGCTTCAGCAGAGTCATTAAATAATGCAGCAAAGTCCTTAAATAATGCAGCAGAGTCCTTAAATAATGCAGCTGAGTCCTCAAATGCTTCAGCAGAGTCATTAAATAATGCAGAAGACTCCTTAAATAATGCAGGAAAGTCCTTAAATAAAGCAGCAGAGTCCTTAGATAATGCAGCAGAGTCGTTAAATAATGCAGCAAAGTCCTTAAATAATGCAGCTGAGTCCTCAAATGCTTCAGCAGGATCCTTAAATAATGCAGCAGGATCCTTAAATAATGCAATAAAGTCCTTAAATTATGCAGCAGAGTCCTTAAATAATGCAGCAGAGTCCTTACATAATGCAACAAACTCCTTAAATAATGCAGCAGAGTCCTTAAATAATGCAACAAAGTTCTTAAATAATGCATCAAAGTCCTTAAATAATGCAGCAAAGTCCTTAAATAATGCAGCAAAGTCGTTAAGTACCATAGCAGAGTCCTTAAATAATGCAGCAGAGACCTTAAATAATGCAACAAAGTCCTTAAATAATGCAGCAGATTCCTTAAATAATGCAGCAGAGTCCTTACATAATGCAACAAACTCCTTAAATAATGCAGCAGAGTCCTTAAATAATGCAACAAAGTTCTTAAATAATGCATCAAAGTCCTTAAATAATGCAGCAAAGTCCTTAAATAATGCAGCAAAGTCGTTAAGTACCATAGCAGAGTCCTTAAATAATGCAGCAGAGACCGTAAATAATGCAACAAAGTCCTTAAATAATGCAGCAGATTCCTTAAATTCTGCAGCAGCGTCCTTAAATAATGCAACAAAGTCCTTAAATAATGCAGCAGAGTCCTTAAATAATGCAACAAAGTCCTTAAATAATGCAAAAGAGTCCTTACATAATGCAACAAACTCCTTAAATAATGCAGCAGAGTCCTTAAATAATGCAACAAAGTCCTTAAATAATGCAAAAGAGTCCTTAAATAAAGCAGCAAAGCCCTTACATAATGCAGCAGAGTCCTTAAATAATGCATCTGAGTGCCCAAATGCTTCAGCAGAGTCATTAAATACTGCAGCAGAGACCTTAAATAATGCAGCAAAGTTCTTAAATAATGCAGCAGAGTCCTTAAATAACGCAGCAGAGTCATTAAATAATGCAGCAAAGTCCTTAAATAATGCAGCTGAGTCCTCAAATGCTTCAGCAGGATCCTTAAATAATGCAGCAGAGACCTTTAATAATGCAGCTGAGTCCTCAAATGCTTCAGCAGAGTCATTAAATAATGCAGCAGGATCCTAAAATAATGCAATAAAGTCCTTAAATTATGCAGCAGAGTCCTTAAATAATGCAGCAAAGTCCTTAAATAATGCAGCAGAGTCCTTACATAATGCAACAAAGTCCTTAAATAATGCAGCAGAGTCCTTAAATAATGCAACAAAGTTCTTAAATAATGCAGCAGAGTCCTTAAATAATGCAGCAAAGTCCTTAAGTACCATAGCAGAGTCCTTAAATAATGCAGAAGAGACCTTAAATAATGCAACAAAGTCCTTAAATAATGAAGCAGATTCCTTAAATTCTGCAGCAGTGTCCTTAAATAATGCATCAAAGTCCTTAAATAATGCAGCAGAGTCCTTAAATACCGCAGCAGAGTCCTTAAATAATGCAGCAAAGTAATTAAATAATGCAACAGAGTCCTTAAATAATGCAGCAAAGTCCTTAAATAATGCAGCAGAGTCCTTAAATACCAAAGCATAGTCCTTAAATAATGCGGCAGAGTCCTTAAATAATGCAACAAAGTCCTTAAATAATGCAGCAGAGTCCTTAAATAATGCAACAAAGTCCTTAAATAATGCAGCAAAGTCCTTAAATAAAGCAGCAAAGTCCTTACATAATGCAGCAGAGTCCTTAAACAATGCATCTGAGTCCCCAATTGCTTCAGCAGAGTCATTAAACACTGCAGCAGAGTCCTTAAATAATGCAGCAAAGTCTTAAATAATGCAGCAGAGTCCTTAAATAACGCAGCAGTCCTTAAATAATGCAGCAAAATCCTTAAATAATGCAGCAGAGTCCTTAAATACCGCAGCAGAGTCATTAAATAATGCAGCAGAGTCCTTAAATAATACAGCAGAGACCTTAAATAATGCAGCTGAGTCCTCAAATGCTTCAGCAGAGTCATTAAATAATGCAGCAGAGTCCTTAAATAATGCAATAAAGTCCTTAAATAATGCAGCAGAGTCCTTAAATAATGCGGCAAGCCCTTAAATAATGCAGCAGACTTCTAACATAATGCAACATAGTCCTTAAATAATGCAGCAGAGTCCTTATATAATGCAACAAAGTCATTAAATAATGCAGCAGAGTCCTTAAATAATGCAGCAAAGTCCTTAAATAATACAGCAGAGTCCTTAAGTACCACAGCATAGTCCTTAAATAATGCAGCAAAGTCCTTAAATAATGCAGCAGAGTCCTTAAATAATGCAACAAAGTCCTTAAATAATGCAGCAGAGTCCTTAAATACCGCAGCAGAGTCCTTAAATAATGCAGCAAAGTCCTTAAATAATACAACAAAGTCCTTAAATAATGCAGCAGAGTCATTAAATAATGCAGCAAAGTCCTTAAATAATGCAGCAGAGTCCTTAAATAATGCAGCAAATTCCTTAAATAATGCAGCAGAGTCATTAAATAATGCAATAAAGTCCTTAAATAATGCAACAGAGTCCTTAAATAATGCAGCAAAGTCCTTAAATAATGCAGCAGAGTCCTTAAATAATGCAAAAAAGTCCTTAAATAATGCAGCAGAGTCCTTAAATAATACAGCAAAGTCCTTAAATAATGCAGCAGAGTCCTTAAATAATGCAACAAAGTCCTTAAATAATGCAGTAGAGTCCTTAAATAATACAGCAAAGTCCTTAAATAATGCAGCAGAGTCCTAAAATAATGCAGCAAAGTCCTTAAATAATGCAGCAGAGTTCTTAAACACAGCAGCAGAGTCCTTAAATAATGCAGCAAGTAATTAAATAATGCAGCAGAGTCCTTAAGTAATGCAGCAAAGTCCTTAATTAATGCAACAAAGTCCTTAAATAATGCAACAAATTCCTTAAATAATGCAGCAGCGTCCTTAAATAATGCAACAAATTCCTTAAATAATGCAGCAGAGTCCTTAAATACCACAGCAGAGTCCTTAAATAATGCAGCAGAGACCTTAAATAATGCAACAAAGTCCTTAAATAATGCAGCAGATTCCTTAAATTCTGCAGCAGCGTCCTTAAATAATGCATCAAAGTCCTTAAATAATGCAGCAGAGTCCTTAAATACCGCAGCAGAGTCCTTAAATAATGCAGCAAATTCCTTATATAATGCAGCAGAGTCCTTAAATAATGCAGCAGAGTCCTCAAATGCTTCAGCAGAGTCATTAAATAATGCAGCAAAGTCCTTAAATAATGCAGCAGAGTCCTTAAATAATGCAGCTGAGTCCTCAAATGCTTCAGCAGAGTCATTAAATAATGCAGAAGACTCCTTAAATAATGCAGGAAAGTCCTTAAATAAAGCAGCAGAGTCCTTAGATAATGCAGCAGAGTCGTTAAATAATGCAGCAAAGTCCTTAAATAATGCAGCTGAGTCCTCAAATGCTTCAGCAGGATCCTTAAATAATGCAGCAGGATCCTTAAATAATGCAATAAAGTCCTTAAATTATGCAGCAGAGTCCTTAAATAATGCAGCAAAGTCCTTAAATAATGCAGCAGTGTCCTTACATAATGCAACAAACTCCTTAAATAATGCAGCAGAGTCCTTAAATAATGCAACAAAGTTCTTAAATAATGCATCAAAGTCCTTAAATAATGCAGCAAAGTCCTTAAATAATGCAGCAAATTCCTTAAATAATGCAGCAGAGTCCTTAAATAATGCAGCTGAGTCCTCAAATACTTCAGCAGAGTTATTAAATAATGCAGAAGAGTCCTTAAATAATGCAGCAAAGTTCTTAAATAATGCAGCAGAGTCCTTAAATAACGCAGCAGAGTCGTTAAATAATGCAGCAAAGTCCTTAAATAATGCAGCTGAGTCCTCAAATGCTTCAGCAGGATCCTTAAATAATGCAGCAGAGACCTTTAATAATGCAGCTGAGTCCTCAAATGCTTCAGCAGAGTCATTAAATAATGCAGCAGGATCCTAAAATAATGCAATAAAGTCCTTAAATTATGCAGCAGAGTCCTTAAATAATGCAGCAAAGTCCTTAAATAATGCAGCAGAGTCCTTACATAATGCAACAAAGTCCTTAAATAATGCAGCAGAGTCCTTAAATAATGCAACAAAGTTCTTAAATAATGCAGCAGAGTCCTTAAATAATGCAGCAAAGTCCTTAAGTACCATAGCAGAGTCCTTAAATAATGCAGCAGAGACCTTAAATAATGCAACAAAGTCCTTAAATAATGAAGCAGATTCCTTAAATTCTGCAGCAGTGTCCTTAAATAATGCATCAAAGTCCTTAAATAATGCAGCAGAGTCCTTAAATAATGCAGCAAAGCAATTAAATAATGCAGCAGAGTCCTTAAATAATGCAGCAAAGTCCTTAAATAATGCAGCAGAGTCCTTAAATACCAAAGCATAGTCCTTAAATAATGCGGCAGAGTCCTTAAATAATGCAACAAAGTCCTTAAATAATGCAGCAGAGTCCTTAAATAATGCAACAAAGTCCTTAAATAATGCAGCAAAGTCCTTAAATAAAGCAGCAAAGTCCTTACATAATGCAGCAGAGTCCTTAAACAATGCATCTGAGTCCCCAATTGCTTCAGCAGAGTCATTAAACACTGCAGCAGAGTCCTTAAATAATGCAGCAAAGTCTTAAATAATGCAGCAGAGTCCTTAAATAACGCAGCAGTCCTTAAATAATGCAGCAAAGTCCTTAAATAATGCAGCAGAGTCCTTAAATACCGCAGCAGAGTCATTAAATAATGCAGCAGAGTCCTTAAATAATACAGCAGAGACCTTAAATAATGCAGCTGAGTCCTCAAATGCTTCAGCAAAGTCATTAATTAATGCAGCAGAGTCCTTAAATAATGCAATAAAGTCCTTAAATAATGCAGCAGACTTCTAACATAATGCAACATAGTCCTTAAATAATGCAGCAGAGTCCTTATATAATGCAACAAAGTCATTAAATAATGCAGCAGAGTCCTTAAATAATGCAGCAATGTCCTTAAATAATACAGCAGAGTCCTTAAGTACCACAGCATAGTCCTTAAATAATGCAGCAAAGTCCTTAAATAATGCAGCAGAGTCCTTAAATAATGCAACAAAGTCCTTAAATAATGCAGCAGAGTCCTTAAATACCGCAGCAGAGTCCTTAAATAATGCAGCAAAGTCCTTAAATAATACAACAAAGTCCTTAAATAATGCAGCAGAGTCATTAAATAATGCAGCAAAGTCCTTAAATAATGCAGCAGAGTCCTTAAATAATGCAGCAAATTCCTTAAATAATGCAGCAGAGTCATTAAATAATGCAATAAAGTCCTTAAATAATGCAACAGAGTCCTTAAATAATGCAGCAAAGTCCTTAAATAATGCAGCAGAGTCCTTAAATAATGCAAAAAAGTCCTTAAATAATGCAGCAGAGTCCTTAAATAATACAGCAAAGTCCTTAAATAATGCAGCAGAGTCCTTAAATAATGCAACAAAGTCCTTAAATAATGCAGTAGAGTCCTTAAATAATACAGCAAAGTCCTTAAATAATGCAGCAGAGTCCTAAAATAATGCAGCAAAGTCCTTAAATAATGCAGCAGAGTTCTTAAACACAGCAGCAGAGTCCTTAAATAATGCAGCAAGTAATTAAATAATGCAGCAGAGTCCTTAAGTAATGCAGCAAAGTCCTTAATTAATGCAGCAAAGTCCTTAAATAATGCAACAAATTCCTTAAATAATGCAGCAGAGTCCTTAAATAATGCAACAAATTCCTTAAATAATGCAGCAGAGTCCTTAAATACCACAGCAGAGTCTTTAAATAATGCAGCAGAGACCTTAAATAATGCAACAAAGTCCTTAAATAATGCAGCAGATTCCTTAAATTCTGCAGCAGCGTCCTTAAATAATGCAGCAGAGTCCTTAAATACCGCAGCAGAGTCCTTAAATAATGCAGCAAATTCCTTAAATAATGCAGCAGAGTCCTTAAATAATGCAGCTGAGTCCTCAAATGCTTCAGCAGAGTCATTAAATAATGCAGCAAAGTCCTTAAATAATGCAGCAGAGTCCTTAAATAATGCAGCTGAGTCCTCAAATGCTTCAGCAGAGTCATTAAATAATGCAGAAGACTCCTTAAATAATGCAGGAAAGTCCTTAAATAAAGCAGCAGAGTCCTTAGATAATGCAGCAGAGTCGTTAAATAATGCAGCAAAGTCCTTAAATAATGCAGCTGAGTCCTCAAATGCTTCAGCAGGATCCTTAAATAATGCAGCAGGATCCTTAAATAATGCAATAAAGTCCTTAAATTATGCAGCAGAGTCCTTAAATAATGCAGCAGAGTCCTTACATAATGCAACAAACTCCTTAAATAATGCAGCAGAGTCCTTAAATAATGCAACAAAGTCCTTAAATAATGCAGCAGATTCCTTAAATTCTGCAGCAGCGTCCTTAAATAATGCAACAAAGTCCTTAAATAATGCAGCAGAGTCCTTAAATAATGCAACAAAGTCCTTAAATAATGCAAAAGAGTCCTTAAATAATGCAGCTGAGTCCTCAAATGCTTCAGCAGGATCCTTAAATAATGCAGCAGGATCCTTAAATAATGCAGCAAAGTCCTTAAATAATGCAGCAGAGTCCTTACATAATGCAACAAACTCCTTAAATAATGCAGCAGAGTCCTTAAATAATGCAACAAAGTCCTTAAATAATGCAAAAGAGTCCTTAAATAAAGCAGCAAAGCCCTTACATAATGCAGCAGAGTCCTTAAATAATGCATCTGAGTGCCCAAATGCTTCAGCAGAGTCATTAAATACTGCAGCAGAGACCTTAAATAATGCAACAAAGTCCTTAAATAATGCAGCAGAGTCCTTAAATACCGCAGCAGAGTCCTTAAATAATGCAGCTGAGTCCTCAAATACTTCAGCAGAGTCATTAAATAATGCAGAAGAGTCCTTAAATAATGCAGCAAAGTTCTTAAATAATGCAGCAGAGTCCTTAAATAACGCAGCAGAGTCATTAAATAATGCAGCAAAGTCCTTAAATAATGCAGCTGAGTCCTCAAATGCTTCAGCAGGATCCTTAAATAATGCAGCAGAGACCTTTAATAATGCAGCTGAGTCCTCAAATGCTTCAGCAGAGTCATTAAATAATGCAGCAGGATCCTAAAATAATGCAATAAAGTCCTTAAATTATGCAGCAGAGTCCTTAAATAATGCAGCAAAGTCCTTAAATAATGCAGCAGAGTCCTTACATAATGCAACAAAGTCCTTAAATAATGCAGCAGAGTCCTTAAATAATGCAACAAAGTTCTTAAATAATGCAGCAGAGTCCTTAAATAATGCAGCAAAGTCCTTAAGTACCATAGCAGAGTCCTTAAATAATGCAGAAGAGACCTTAAATAATGCAACAAAGTCCTTAAATAATGAAGCAGATTCCTTAAATTCTGCAGCAGTGTCCTTAAATAATGCATCAAAGTCCTTAAATAATGCAGCAGAGTCCTTAAATACCGCAGCAGAGTCCTTAAATAATGCAGCAAAGTAATTAAATAATGCAGCAGAGTCCTTAAATAATGCAGCAAAGTCCTTAAATAATGCAGCAGAGTCCTTAAATACCAAAGCATAGTCCTTAAATAATGCGGCAGAGTCCTTAAATAATGCAACAAAGTCCTTAAATAATGCAGCTGAGTCCTTAAATAATGCAACAAAGTCCTTAAATAATGCAGCAAAGTCCTTAAATAAAGCAGCAAAGTCCGTACATAATGCAGCAGAGTCCTTAAACAATGCATCTGAGTCCCCAATTGCTTCAGCAGAGTCATTAAACACTGCAGCAGAGTCCTTAAATAATGCAGCAAAGTCTTAAATAATGCAGCAGAGTCCTTAAATAACGCAGCAGTCCTTAAATAATGCAGCAAAGTCCTTAAATAATGCAGCAGAGTCCTTAAATACCGCAGCAGAGTCATTAAATAATGCAGCAGAGTCCTTAAATAATACAGCAGAGACCTTAAATAATGCAGCTGAGTCCTCAAATGCTTCAGCAGAGTCATTAAATAATGCAGCAGAGTCCTTAAATAATGCAATAAAGTCCTTAAATAATGCAGCAGAGTCCTTAAATAATGCGGCAAGTCCTTAAATAATGCAGCAGACTTCTAACATAATGCAACATAGTCCTTAAATAATGCAGCAGAGTCCTTATATAATGCAACAAAGTCATTAAATAATGCAGCAGAGTCCTTAAATAATGCAGCAAAGTCCTTAAATAATACAGCAGAGTCCTTAAGTACCACAGCATAGTCCTTAAATAATGCAGCAAAGTCCTTAAATAATGCAGCAGAGTCCTTAAATAATGCAACAAAGTCCTTAAATAATGCAGCAGAGTCCTTAAATACCGCAGCAGAGTCCTTAAATAATGCAGCAAAGTCATTAAATAATACAACAAAGTCCTTAAATAATGCAGCAGAGTCATTAAATAATGCAGCAAAGTCCTTAAATAATGCAGCAGAGTCCTTAAATAATGCAGCAAATTCCTTAAATAATGCAGCAGAGTCATTAAATAATGCAATAAAGTCCTTAAATAATGCAACAGAGTCCTTAAATAATGCAGCAAAGTCCTTAAATAATGCAGCGGAGTCCTTAAATAATGCAAAAAAGTCCTTAAATAATGCAGCAGAGTCCTTAAATAATACAGCAAAGTCCTTAAATAATGCAGCAGAGTCCTTAAATAATGCAACAAAGTCCTTAAATAATGCAGTAGAGTCCTTAAATAATACAGCAAAGTCCTTAAATAATGCAGCAGAGTCCTAAAATAATGCAGCAAAGTCCTTAAATAATGCAGCAGAGTTCTTAAACACAGCAGCAGAGTCCTTAAATAATGCAGCAAGTAATTAAATAATGCAGCAGAGTCCTTAAGTAATGCAGCAAAGTCCTTAATTAATGCAGCAAAGTCCTTAAATAATGCAACAAATTCCTTAAATAATGCAGCAGCGTCCTTAAATAATGCAACAAATTCCTTAAATAATGCAGCAGAGTCCTTAAATACCACAGCAGAGTCCTTAAATAATGCAGCAGAGACCTTAAATAATGCAACAAAGTCCTTAAATAATGCAGCAGATTCCTTAAATTCTGCAGCAGCGTCCTTAAATAATGCATCAAAGTCCTTAAATAATGCAGCAGAGTCCTTAAATACCGCAGCAGAGTCCTTAAATAATGCAGCAAATTCCTTATATAATGCAGCAGAGTCCTTAAATAATGCAGCAGAGTCCTCAAATGCTTCAGCAGAGTCATTAAATAATGCAGCAAAGTCCTTAAATAATGCAGCAGAGTCCTTAAATAATGCAGCTGAGTCCTCAAATGCTTCAGCAGAGTCATTAAATAATGCAGAAGACTCCTTAAATAATGCAGGAAAGTCCTTAAATAAAGCAGCAGAGTCCTTAGATAATGCAGCAGAGTCGTTAAATAATGCAGCAAAGTCCTTAAATAATGCAGCTGAGTCCTCAAATGCTTCAGCAGGATCCTTAAATAATGCAGCAGGATCCTTAAATAATGCAATAAAGTCCTTAAATTATGCAGCAGAGTCCTTAAATAATGCAGCAAAGTCCTTAAATAATGCAGCAGAGTCCTTACATAATGCAACACACTCCTTAAATAATGCAGCAGAGTCCTTAAATAATGCAACAAAGTTCTTAAATAATGCATCAAAGTCCTTAAATAATGCAGCAAAGTCCTTAAATAATGCAGCAAATTCCTTAAATAATGCAGCAGAGTCCTTAACCCCTTAAGCCCCGGAGCATTTTTCGTTTTTGCATTTTCGTTTTTGCTCCCCTTGTTCCCAGAGCCATAGCGTTTTTATTTTTTGGTCAATATGGCCATGTGAGGGCTTATTTTTTGCGGGACGAGTTGTACTTTTCAACGCCATTACTAGTTTTATCATATCCTGTACGGGAAAACGGGAAAAAAATTCCAAGTGCGGTAAAATTGCAAAAAAAGTGCAATACCACAGTTGTTTTTTATTTATTTTTTTTACTATGTTCACTGAATGCTAAAACTGACCTGCTCTTCTTATTCTACAGGTCATTACGAGTTCATAGACACCAAACATGTATAGGTTCTTTTATATTTAAGTGGTGAAAAAAAATTCCAAAATTTGGTAAAAAAATAAATAAAAAAAAAGCGCCATTTTCTAAGACCCGTAGCGTCTCCATTTTTCGGGATCTGGGGCTGGTTGAGGGCTTATTTTTTGCGTGCCGGGCTGACGTTTTTATTGATACCATTTTGGGGTAGATCCGATGTTTTGATCGCCCGTTATTGCATTTTATTGCAATTTTGCAGCGACCAAAAAACGTAATTCTGGCGTTTAGAATTTTTTTCTCGCTACGCCGTTTACCGATCGGAATAATTCTTTTTTTATTTTGATAGATCGGGCGATTCTGAACGCGGCGATACCAAATATGTGTATGTGGGTTTTTTTTTTATATATTTTATTTTGAATGGGGCGAAAGGGGGGTGATTTAAACTTTTATATTTTTTTATTTTTTTTTATATTTTTAAAAACTTTTTTTTTTTACTTTTTGCATGCTTCAATAGTCTCCATAGGAGACTAGAAGCAGCAACTGTCCGATCGCCTCTGCTACATACAGGGGACCAGCAGATCCCCTGCATGCAGCAGAAATGGTCCTGTGCTATGAGCGCCGACCACTAGGTGGCGCTCATAGCGACAGGATCATGGCAACCACAGGCGTCTGCTGCAGACCCTGGGTTGTCATGCACGCCCATCGGCGACCCGCGATCACGTGACTGGGTCGCCGGTGGGCGGGGCTTATGACGCGCTACCCGGAAGCGCGCGTTAAATGCTGCTGTCGGAGATTGACAGCAGCATTTAACTGGTTAACAGCCGCGGGTGGATCGCGATTCCACCCGCGGCTGTTGCGGGCACATGTCAGCTGTAAGAATCAGCTGACATGTGCTCGGTTCAGTGAGGGCTCAGCGCCGGAGCCCTCACTGAACCGACGGTACGCAAATATGCGTACTAATACGTCCCCGGTAAGTAAGGGGTTAAATAATGCAGCTGAGTCCTCAAATACTTCAGCAGAGTCATTAAATAATGCAGAAGAGTCCTTAAATAATGCAGCAAAGTTCTTAAATAATGCAGCAGAGTCCTTAAATAACGCAGCAGAGTCGTTAAATAATGCAGCAAAGTCCTTAAATAATGCAGCTGAGTCCTCAAATGCTTCAGCAGGATCCTTAAATAATGCAGCAGAGACCTTTAATAATGCAGCTGAGTCCTCAAATGCATCAGCAGAGTCATTAAATAATGCAGCAGGATCCTAAAATAATGCAATAAAGTCCTTAAATTATGCAGCAGAGTCCTTAAATAATGCAGCAAAGTCCTTAAATAATGCAGCAGAGTCCTTACATAATGCAACAAAGTCCTTAAATAATGCAGCAGAGTCCTTAAATAATGCAACAAAGTTCTTAAATAATGCAGCAGAGTCCTTAAATAATGCAGCAAAGTCCTTAAGTACCATAGCAGAGTCCTTAAATAATGCAGCAGAGACCTTAAATAATGCAACAAAGCCCTTAAATAATGAAGCAGATTCCTTAAATTCTGCAGCAGTGTCCTTAAATAATGCATCAAAGTCCTTAAATAATGCAGCAGAGTCCTTAAATAATGCAGCAAAGTAATTAAATAATGCAGCAGAGTCCTTAAATAATGCAGCAAAGTCCTTAAATAATGCAGCAGAGTCCTTAAATACCAAAGCATAGTCCTTAAATAATGCGGCAGAGTCCTTAAATAATGCAACAAAGTCCTTAAATAATGCAGCAGAGTCCTTAAATAATGCAACAAAGTCCTTAAATAATGCAGCAAAGTCCTTAAATAAAGCAGCAAAGTCCTTACATAATGCAGCAGAGTCCTTAAACAATGCATCTGAGTCCCCAATTGCTTCAGCAGAGTCATTAAACACTGCAGCAGAGTCCTTAAATAATGCAGCAAAGTCTTAAATAATGCAGCAGAGTCCTTAAATAACGCAGCAGTCCTTAAATAATGCAGCAAAGTCCTTAAATAATGCAGCAGAGTCCTTAAATACCGCAGCAGAGTCATTAAATAATGCAGCAGAGTCCTTAAATAATACAGCAGAGACCTTAAATAATGCAGCTGAGTCCTCAAATGCTTCAGCAAAGTCATTAAATAATGCAGCAGAGTCCTTAAATAATGCAATAAAGTCCTTAAATAATGCAGCAGACTTCTAACATAATGCAACATAGTCCTTAAATAATGCAGCAGAGTCCTTATATAATGCAACAAAGTCATTAAATAATGCAGCAGAGTCCTTAAATAATGCAGCAAAGTCCTTAAATAATACAGCAGAGTCCTTAAGTACCACAGCATAGTCCTTAAATAATGCAGCAAAGTCCTTAAATAATGCAGCAGAGTCCTTAAATAATGCAACAAAGTCCTTAAATAATGCAGCAGAGTCCTTAAATACCGCAGCAGAGTCGTTAAATAATGCAGCAAAGTCCTTAAATAATACAACAAAGTCCTTAAATAATGCAGCAGAGTCATTAAATAATGCAGCAAAGTCCTTAAATAATGCAGCAGAGTCCTTAAATAATGCAGCAAATTCCTTAAATAATGCAGCAGAGTCATTAAATAATGCAATAAAGTCCTTAAATAATGCAACAGAGTCCTTAAATAATGCAGCAAAGTCCTTAAATAATGCAGCAGAGTCCTTAAATAATGCAAAAAAGTCCTTAAATAATGCAGCAGAGTCCTTAAATAATACAGCAAAGTCCTTAAATAATGCAGCAGAGTCCTTAAATAATGCAACAAAGTCCTTAAATAATGCAGTAGAGTCCTTAAATAATACAGCAAAGTCCTTAAATAATGCAGCAGAGTCCTAAAATAATGCAGCAAAGTCCTTAAATAATGCAGCAGAGTCCTTAAATACCGCAGCAGAGTCCTTAAATAATGCAGCAAAGTAATTAAATAATGCAACAGAGTCCTTAAATAATGCAGCAAAGTCCTTAAATAATGCAGCAGAGTCCTTAAATACCAAAGCATAGTCCTTAAATAATGCGGCAGAGTCCTTAAATAATGCAGCAGAGTCCTTAAATAATGCAACAAAGTCCTTAAATAATGCAGCAAAGTCCTTAAATAAAGCAGCAAAGTCCTTACATAATGCAGCAGAGTCCTTAAACAATGCATCTGAGTCCCCAATTGCTTCAGCACAGTCATTAAACACTGCAGCAGAGTCCTTAAATAATGCAGCAAAGTCTTAAATAATGCAGCAGAGTCCTTAAATAACGCAGCAGTCCTTAAATAATGTAGCAAAGTCCTTAAATAATGCAGCAGAGTCCTTAAATACCGCAGCAGAGTCATTAAATAATGCAGCAGAGTCCTTATATAATACAGCAGAGACCTTAAATAATGCAGCTGAGTCCTCAAATGCTTCAGCAGAGTCATTAAATAATGCAGCAGAGTCCTTAAATAATGCAATAAAGTCCTTAAATAATGCAGCAGAGTCCTTAAATAATGCAGCAAAGTCCTTAAATAATGCAGCAGACTTCTAACATAATGCAACATAGTCCTTAAATAATGCAGCAGAGTCCTTATATAATGCAACAAAGTCATTAAATAATGCAGCAGAGTCCTTAAATAATGCAGCAAAGTCCTTAAATAATACAGCAGAGTCCTTAAGTACCACAGCATAGTCCTTAAATAATGCAGCAAAGTCCTTAAATAATGCAGCAGAGTCCTTAAATAATGCAACAAAGTCCTTAAATAATGCAGCAGAGTCCTTAAATACCGCAGCAGAGTCCTTAAATAATACTGCAAAGTCCTTAAATAATACAACAAAGTCCTTAAATAATGCAGCAGAGTCATTAAATAATGCAGCAAAGTCCTTAAATAATGCAGCAGAGTCCTTAAATAATGCAGCAAATTCCTTAAATAATGCAGCAGAGTCATTAAATAATGCAATAAAGTCCTTAAATAATGCAACAGAGTCCTTAAATAATGCAGCAAAGTCCTTAAATAATGCAGCAGAGTCCTTAAATAATGCAAAAAAGTCCTTAAATAATGCAGCAGAGTCCTTAAATAATACAGCAAAGTCCTTAAATAATGCAGCAGAGTCCTTAAATAATGCAACAAAGTCCTTAAATAATGCAGTAGAGTCCTTAAATAATACAGCAAAGTCCTTAAATAATGCAGCAGAGTCCTAAAATAATGCAGCAAAGTCCTTAAATAATGCAGCAGAGTTCTTAAACACAGCAGCAGAGTCCTTAAATAATGCAGCAAGTAATTAAATAATGCAGCAAAGTCCTTAAGTAATGCAGCAAAGTCCTTAATTGATGCAGCAAAGTCCTTAAATAATGCAACAAATTCCTTAAATAATGCAGCAGCGTCCTTAAATAATGCAACAAATTCCTTAAATAATGCAGCAGAGTCCTTAAATACCACAGCAGAGTCCTTAAATAATGCAGCAGAGACCTTAAATAATGCAACAAAGTCCTTAAATAATGCAGCAGATTCCTTAAATTCTGCAGCAGCGTCCTTAAATAATGCATCAAAGTCCTTAAATAATGCAGCAGAGTCCTTAAATACCGCAGCAGAGTCCTTAAATAATGCAGCAAATTCCTTAAATAATGCAGCAGAGTCCTTAAATAATGCAGCTGAGTCCTCAAATGCTTCAGCAGAGTCATTAAATAATGCAGCAGCGTCCTTAAATAATGCATCAAAGTCCTTAAATAATGCAGCAGAGTCCTTAAATACTGCAGCAGAGTCCTTAAATAATGCAGCAAATTCCTTAAATAATGCAGCAGAGTCCTTAAATAATGCAGCTGAGTCCACAAATGCTTCAGCAGGATCCTTAAATAATGCAGCAGGATCCTTAAATAATGCAATAAAGTCCTTAAATTATGCAGCAGAGTCCTTAAATAATGCAGCAAAGTCCTTAAATAATGCAGCAGAGTCCTTACATAATGCAACAAACTCCTTAAATAATGCAGCAGAGTCCTTAAATAATGCAACAAAGTTCTTAAATAATGCATCAAAGTCCTTAAATAATGCAGCAAAGTCCTTAAATAATGCAGCAAAGTCGTTAAGTACCATAGCAGAGTCCTTAAATAATGCAGCAGAGACCTTAAATAATGCAACAAAGTCCTTAAATAATGCAGCAGATTCCTTAAATTCTGCAGCAGCGTCCTTAAATAATGCAACAAAGTCCTTAAATAATGCAGCAGAGTCCTTAAATAATGCAACAAAGTCCTTAAATAATGCAAAAGAGTCCTTAAATAAAGCAGCAAAGCCCTTACATAATGCAGCAGAGTCCTTAAATAATGCATCTGAGTCCCCAAATGCTTCAGCAGAGTCATTAAATACTGCAGCAGAGTCCTTAAATAATGCAACAAAGTCCTTAAATAATCCAGCAGCGTCCTTAAATAATGCAACAAATTCCTTAAATAATGCAGCAGAGTCCTTAAATACCACAGCAGAGTCCTTAAATAATGCAGCAGAGACCTTAAATAATGCAACAAAGTCCTTAAATAATGCAGCAGATTCCTTAAATTCTGCAGCAGCGTCCTTAAATAATGCATCAAAGTCCTTAAATAATGCAGCAGAGTCCTTAAATACCGCAGCAGAGTCCTTAAATAATGCAGCAAATTCCTTATATAATGCAGCAGAGTCCTTAAATAATGCAGCAGAGTCCTCAAATGCTTCAGCAGAGTCATTAAATAATGCAGCAAAGTCCTTAAATAATGCAGCAGAGTCCTTAAATAATGCAGCTGAGTCCTCAAATGCTTCAGCAGAGTCATTAAATAATGCAGAAGACTCCTTAAATAATGCAGGAAAGTCCTTAAATAAAGCAGCAGAGTCCTTAGATAATGCAGCAGAGTCGTTAAATAATGCAGCAAAGTCCTTAAATAATGCAGCTGAGTCCTCAAATGCTTCAGCAGGATCCTTAAATAATGCAGCAGGATCCTTAAATAATGCAATAAAGTCCTTAAATTATGCAGCAGAGTCCTTAAATAATGCAGCAAAGTCCTTAAATAATGCAGCAGAGTCCTTACATAATGCAACAAACTCCTTAAATAATGCAGCAGAGTCCTTAAATACCGCAGCAGAGTCCTTAAATAATGCAGCAAAGTCCTTAAATAATACAACAAAGTCCTTAAATAATGCAGCAGAGTCATTAAATAATGCAGCAAAGTCCTTAAATAATGCAGCAGAGTCCTTAAATAATGCAGCAAATTCCTTAAATAATGCAGCAGAGTCATTAAATAATGCAATAAAGTCCTTAAATAATGCAACAGAGTCCTTAAATAATGCAGCAAAGTCCTTAAATAATGCAGCAGAGTCCTTAAATAATGCAAAAAAGTCCTTAAATAATGCAGCAGAGTCCTTAAATAATACAGCAAAGTCCTTAAATAATGCAGCAGAGTCCTTAAATAATGCAACAAAGTCCTTAAATAATGCAGTAGAGTCCTTAAATAATACAGCAAAGTCCTTAAATAATGCAGCAGAGTCCTAAAATAATGCAGCAAAGTCCTTAAATAATGCAGCAGAGTTCTTAAACACAGCAGCAGAGTCCTTAAATAATGCAGCAAGTAATTAAATAATGCAGCAAAGTCCTTAAGTAATGCAGCAAAGTCCTTAATTGATGCAGCAAAGTCCTTAAATAATGCAACAAATTCCTTAAATAATGCAGCAGCGTCCTTAAATAATGCAACAAATTCCTTAAATAATGCAGCAGAGTCCTTAAATACCACAGCAGAGTCCTTAAATAATGCAGCAGAGACCTTAAATAATGCAACAAAGTCCTTAAATAATGCAGCAGATTCCTTAAATTCTGCAGCAGCGTCCTTAAATAATGCATCAAAGTCCTTAAATAATGCAGCAGAGTCCTTAAATACCGCAGCAGAGTCCTTAAATAATGCAGCAAATTCCTTAAATAATGCAGCAGAGTCCTTAAATAATGCAGCTGAGTCCTCAAATGCTTCAGCAGAGTCATTAAATAATGCAGCAGCGTCCTTAAATAATGCATCAAAGTCCTTAAATAATGCAGCAGAGTCCTTAAATACTGCAGCAGAGTCCTTAAATAATGCAGCAAATTCCTTAAATAATGCAGCAGAGTCCTTAAATAATGCAGCTGAGTCCACAAATGCTTCAGCAGGATCCTTAAATAATGCAGCAGGATCCTTAAATAATGCAATAAAGTCCTTAAATTATGCAGCAGAGTCCTTAAATAATGCAGCAAAGTCCTTAAATAATGCAGCAGAGTCCTTACATAATGCAACAAACTCCTTAAATAATGCAGCAGAGTCCTTAAATAATGCAACAAAGTTCTTAAATAATGCATCAAAGTCCTTAAATAATGCAGCAAAGTCCTTAAATAATGCAGCAAAGTCGTTAAGTACCATAGCAGAGTCCTTAAATAATGCAGCAGAGACCTTAAATAATGCAACAAAGTCCTTAAATAATGCAGCAGATTCCTTAAATTCTGCAGCAGCGTCCTTAAATAATGCAACAAAGTCCTTAAATAATGCAGCAGAGTCCTTAAATAATGCAACAAAGTCCTTAAATAATGCAAAAGAGTCCTTAAATAAAGCAGCAAAGCCCTTACATAATGCAGCAGAGTCCTTAAATAATGCATCTGAGTCCCCAAATGCTTCAGCAGAGTCATTAAATACTGCAGCAGAGTCCTTAAATAATGCAACAAAGTCCTTAAATAATCCAGCAGCGTCCTTAAATAATGCAACAAATTCCTTAAATAATGCAGCAGAGTCCTTAAATACCACAGCAGAGTCCTTAAATAATGCAGCAGAGACCTTAAATAATGCAACAAAGTCCTTAAATAATGCAGCAGATTCCTTAAATTCTGCAGCAGCGTCCTTAAATAATGCATCAAAGTCCTTAAATAATGCAGCAGAGTCCTTAAATACCGCAGCAGAGTCCTTAAATAATGCAGCAAATTCCTTATATAATGCAGCAGAGTCCTTAAATAATGCAGCAGAGTCCTCAAATGCTTCAGCAGAGTCATTAAATAATGCAGCAAAGTCCTTAAATAATGCAGCAGAGTCCTTAAATAATGCAGCTGAGTCCTCAAATGCTTCAGCAGAGTCATTAAATAATGCAGAAGACTCCTTAAATAATGCAGGAAAGTCCTTAAATAAAGCAGCAGAGTCCTTAGATAATGCAGCAGAGTCGTTAAATAATGCAGCAAAGTCCTTAAATAATGCAGCTGAGTCCTCAAATGCTTCAGCAGGATCCTTAAATAATGCAGCAGGATCCTTAAATAATGCAATAAAGTCCTTAAATTATGCAGCAGAGTCCTTAAATAATGCAGCAAAGTCCTTAAATAATGCAGCAGAGTCCTTACATAATGCAACAAACTCCTTAAATAATGCAGCAGAGTCCTTAAATAATGCAACAAAGTTCTTAAATAATGCATCAAAGTCCTTAAATAATGCAGCAAAGTCCTTAAATAATGCAGCAAATTCCTTAAATAATGCAGCAGAGTCCTTAAATAATGCAGCTGAGTCCTCAAATACTTCAGCAGAGTCATTAAATAATGCAGAAGAGTCCTTAAATAATGCAGCAAAGTTCTTAAATAATGCAGCAGAGTCCTTAAATAACGCAGCAGAGTCGTTAAATAATGCAGCAAAGTCCTTAAATAATGCAGCTGAGTCCTCAAATGCTTCAGCAGGATCCTTAAATAATGCAGCAGAGACCTTTAATAATGCAGCTGAGTCCTCAAATGCTTCAGCAGAGTCATTAAATAATGCAGCAGGATCCTAAAATAATGCAATAAAGTCCTTAAATTATGCAGCAGAGTCCTTAAATAATGCAGCAAAGTCCTTAAATAATGCAGCAGAGTCCTTACATAATGCAACAAAGTCCTTAAATAATGCAGCAGAGTCCTTAAATAATGCAACAAAGTTCTTAAATAATGCAGCAGAGTCCTTAAATAATGCAGCAAAGTCCTTAAGTACCATAGCAGAGTCCTTAAATAATGCAGCAGAGACCTTAAATAATGCAACAAAGTCCTTAAATAATGAAGCAGATTCCTTAAATTCTGCAGCAGTGTCCTTAAATAATGCATCAAAGTCCTTAAATAATGCAGCAGAGTCCTTAAATAATGCAGCAAAGTAATTAAATAATGCAGCAGAGTCCTTAAATAATGCAGCAAAGTCCTTAAATAATGCAGCAGAGTCCTTAAATACCAAAGCATAGTCCTTAAATAATGCGGCAGAGTCCTTAAATAATGCAACAAAGTCCTTAAATAATGCAGCAGAGTCCTTAAATAATGCAACAAAGTCCTTAAATAATGCAGCAAAGTCCTTAAATAAAGCAGCAAAGTCCTTACATAATGCAGCAGAGTCCTTAAACAATGCATCTGAGTCCCCAATTGCTTCAGCAGAGTCATTAAACACTGCAGCAGAGTCCTTAAATAATGCAGCAAAGTCTTAAATAATGCAGCAGAGTCCTTAAATAACGCAGCAGTCCTTAAATAATGCAGCAAAGTCCTTAAATAATGCAGCAGAGTCCTTAAATACCGCAGCAGAGTCATTAAATAATGCAGCAGAGTCCTTAAATAATACAGCAGAGACCTTAAATAATGCAGCTGAGTCCTCAAATGCTTCAGCAAAGTCATTAAATAATGCAGCAGAGTCCTTAAATAATGCAATAAAGTCCTTAAATAATGCAGCAGACTTCTAACATAATGCAACATAGTCCTTAAATAATGCAGCAGAGTCCTTATATAATGCAACAAAGTCATTAAATAATGCAGCAGAGTCCTTAAATAATGCAGCAAAGTCCTTAAATAATACAGCAGAGTCCTTAAGTACCACAGCATAGTCCTTAAATAATGCAGCAAAGTCCTTAAATAATGCAGCAGAGTCCTTAAATAATGCAACAAAGTCCTTAAATAATGCAGCAGAGTCCTTAAATACCGCAGCAGAGTCGTTAAATAATGCAGCAAAGTCCTTAAATAATACAACAAAGTCCTTAAATAATGCAGCAGAGTCATTAAATAATGCAGCAAAGTCCTTAAATAATGCAGCAGAGTCCTTAAATAATGCAGCAAATTCCTTAAATAATGCAGCAGAGTCATTAAATAATGCAATAAAGTCCTTAAATAATGCAACAGAGTCCTTAAATAATGCAGCAAAGTCCTTAAATAATGCAGCAGAGTCCTTAAATAATGCAAAAAAGTCCTTAAATAATGCAGCAGAGTCCTTAAATAATACAGCAAAGTCCTTAAATAATGCAGCAGAGTCCTTAAATAATGCAACAAAGTCCTTAAATAATGCAGTAGAGTCCTTAAATAATACAGCAAAGTCCTTAAATAATGCAGCAGAGTCCTAAAATAATGCAGCAAAGTCCTTAAATAATGCAGCAGAGTCCTTAAATACCGCAGCAGAGTCCTTAAATAATGCAGCAAAGTAATTAAATAATGCAGCAGAGTCCTTAAATAATGCAGCAAAGTCCTTAAATAATGCAGCAGAGTCCTTAAATACCAAAGCATAGTCCTTAAATAATGCGGCAGAGTCCTTAAATAATGCAACAAAGTCCTTAAATAATGCAGCAGAGTCCTTAAATAATGCAACAAAGTCCTTAAATAATGCAGCAAAGTCCTTAAATAAAGCAGCAAAGTCCTTACATAATGCAGCAGAGTCCTTAAACAATGCATCTGAGTCCCCAATTGCTTCAGCACAGTCATTAAACACTGCAGCAGAGTCCTTAAATAATGCAGCAAAGTCTTAAATAATGCAGCAGAGTCCTTAACCCCTTAAGCCCCGGAGCATTTTTCGTTTTTGCATTTTCGTTTTTGCTCCCCTTGTTCCCAGAGCCATAGCGTTTTTATTTTTTGGTCAATATGGCCATGTGAGGGCTTATTTTTTGCGGGACGAGTTGTACTTTTCAACGCCATTACTAGTTTTATCATATCCTGTACGGGAAAACGGGAAAAAAATTCCAAGTGCGGTAAAATTGCAAAAAAAGTGCAATACCACAGTTGTTTTTTATTTATTTTTTTTACTATGTTCACTGAATGCTAAAACTGACCTGCTCTTCTTATTCTACAGGTCATTACGAGTTCATAGACACCAAACATGTATAGGTTCTTTTATATTTAAGTGGTGAAAAAAAATTCCAAAATTTGGTAAAAAAATAAATAAAAAAAAAGCGCCATTTTCTAAGACCCGTAGCGTCTCCATTTTTCGGGATCTGGGGCTGGTTGAGGGCTTATTTTTTGCGTGCCGGGCTGACGTTTTTATTGATACCATTTTGGGGTAGATCCGATGTTTTGATCGCCCGTTATTGCATTTTATTGCAATTTTGCAGCGACCAAAAAACGTAATTCTGGCGTTTAGAATTTTTTTCTCGCTACGTTGTTTACCGATCGGAATAATTCTTTTTTTATTTTGATAGATCGGGCGATTCTGAACGCGGCGATACCAAATATGTGTATGTGGGTTTTTTTTTTATATATTTTATTTTGAATGGGGCGAAAGGGGGGTGATTTAAACTTTTATATTTTTTTATTTTTTTTTATATTTTTAAAAACTTTTTTTTTTTACTTTTTGCATGCTTCAATAGTCTCCATAGGAGACTAGAAGCAGCAACTGTCCGATCGCCTCTGCTACATACAGGGGACCAGCAGATCCCCTGCATGCAGCAGAAATGGTCCTGTGCTATGAGCGCCGACCACTAGGTGGCGCTCATAGCGACAGGATCATGACAACCACAGGCGTCTGCTGCAGACCCTGGGTTGTCATGCACGCCCATCGGCGACCCGCGATCACGTGACTGGGTCGCCGGTGGGCGGGGCTTATGACGCGCTACCCGGAAGCGCGCGTTAAATGCTGCTGTCGGAGATTGACAGCAGCATTTAACTGGTTAACAGCCGCGGGTGGATCGCGATTCCACCCGCGGCTGTTGCGGGCACATGTCAGCTGTAAGAATCAGCTGACATGTGCTCGGTTCAGTGAGGGCTCAGCGCCGGAGCCCTCACTGAACCGACGGTACGCAAATATGCGTACTAATACGTCCCCGGTAAGTAAGGGGTTAAATAATGCAGCTGAGTCCTCAAATACTTCAGCAGAGTCATTAAATAATGCAGAAGAGTCCTTAAATAATGCAGCAAAGTTCTTAAATAATGCAGCAGAGTCCTTAAATAACGCAGCAGAGTCGTTAAATAATGCAGCAAAGTCCTTAAATAATGCAGCTGAGTCCTCAAATGCTTCAGCAGGATCCTTAAATAATGCAGCAGAGACCTTTAATAATGCAGCTGAGTCCTCAAATGCATCAGCAGAGTCATTAAATAATGCAGCAGGATCCTAAAATAATGCAATAAAGTCCTTAAATTATGCAGCAGAGTCCTTAAATAATGCAGCAAAGTCCTTAAATAATGCAGCAGAGTCCTTACATAATGCAACAAAGTCCTTAAATAATGCAGCAGAGTCCTTAAATAATGCAACAAAGTTCTTAAATAATGCAGCAGAGTCCTTAAATAATGCAGCAAAGTCCTTAAGTACCATAGCAGAGTCCTTAAATAATGCAGCAGAGACCTTAAATAATGCAACAAAGCCCTTAAATAATGAAGCAGATTCCTTAAATTCTGCAGCAGTGTCCTTAAATAATGCATCAAAGTCCTTAAATAATGCAGCAGAGTCCTTAAATAATGCAGCAAAGTAATTAAATAATGCAGCAGAGTCCTTAAATAATGCAGCAAAGTCCTTAAATAATGCAGCAGAGTCCTTAAATACCAAAGCATAGTCCTTAAATAATGCGGCAGAGTCCTTAAATAATGCAACAAAGTCCTTAAATAATGCAGCAGAGTCCTTAAATAATGCAACAAAGTCCTTAAATAATGCAGCAAAGTCCTTAAATAAAGCAGCAAAGTCCTTACATAATGCAGCAGAGTCCTTAAACAATGCATCTGAGTCCCCAATTGCTTCAGCAGAGTCATTAAACACTGCAGCAGAGTCCTTAAATAATGCAGCAAAGTCTTAAATAATGCAGCAGAGTCCTTAAATAACGCAGCAGTCCTTAAATAATGCAGCAAAGTCCTTAAATAATGCAGCAGAGTCCTTAAATACCGCAGCAGAGTCATTAAATAATGCAGCAGAGTCCTTAAATAATACAGCAGAGACCTTAAATAATGCAGCTGAGTCCTCAAATGCTTCAGCAAAGTCATTAAATAATGCAGCAGAGTCCTTAAATAATGCAATAAAGTCCTTAAATAATGCAGCAGACTTCTAACATAATGCAACATAGTCCTTAAATAATGCAGCAGAGTCCTTATATAATGCAACAAAGTCATTAAATAATGCAGCAGAGTCCTTAAATAATGCAGCAAAGTCCTTAAATAATACAGCAGAGTCCTTAAGTACCACAGCATAGTCCTTAAATAATGCAGCAAAGTCCTTAAATAATGCAGCAGAGTCCTTAAATAATGCAACAAAGTACTTAAATAATGCAGCAGAGTCCTTAAATACCGCAGCAGAGTCGTTAAATAATGCAGCAAAGTCCTTAAATAATACAACAAAGTCCTTAAATAATGCAGCAGAGTCATTAAATAATGCAGCAAAGTCCTTAAATAATGCAGCAGAGTCCTTAAATAATGCAGCAAATTCCTTAAATAATGCAGCAGAGTCATTAAATAATGCAATAAAGTCCTTAAATAATGCAACAGAGTCCTTAAATAATGCAGCAAAGTCCTTAAATAATGCAGCAGAGTCCTTAAATAATGCAAAAAAGTCCTTAAATAATGCAGCAGAGTCCTTAAATAATACAGCAAAGTCCTTAAATAATGCAGCAGAGTCCTTAAATAATGCAACAAAGTCCTTAAATAATGCAGTAGAGTCCTTAAATAATACAGCAAAGTCCTTAAATAATGCAGCAGAGTCCTAAAATAATGCAGCAAAGTCCTTAAATAATGCAGCAGAGTCCTTAAATACCGCAGCAGAGTCCTTAAATAATGCAGCAAAGTAATTAAATAATGCAGCAAAGTCCTTAAATAATGCAGCAGAGTCCTTAAATAATGCAGCAAATTCCTTAAATAATGCAGCAGAGTCATTAAATAATGCAATAAAGTCCTTAAATAATGCAACAGAGTCCTTAAATAATGCAGCAAAGTCCTTAAATAATGCAGCAGAGTCCTTAAATAATGCAAAAAAGTCCTTAAATAATGCAGCAGAGTCCTTAAATAATACAGCAAAGTCCTTAAATAATGCAGCAGAGTCCTTAAATAATGCAACAAAGTCCTTAAATAATGCAGTAGAGTCCTTAAATAATACAGCAAAGTCCTTAAATAATGCAGCAGAGTCCTAAAATAATGCAGCAAAGTCCTTAAATAATGCAGCAGAGTCCTTAAATACCGCAGCAGAGTCCTTAAATAATGCAGCAAAGTAATTAAATAATGCAGCAGAGTCCTTAAATAATGCAGCAAAGTCCTTAAATAATGCAGCAGAGTCCTTAAATACCAAAGCATAGTCCTTAAATAATGCGGCAGAGTCCTTAAATAATGCAACAAAGTCCTTAAATAATGCAGCAGAGTCCTTAAATAATGCAACAAAGTCCTTAAATAATGCAGCAAAGTCCTTAAATAAAGCAGCAAAGTCCTTACATAATGCAGCAGAGTCCTTAAACAATGCATCTGAGTCCCCAATTGCTTCAGCACAGTCATTAAACACTGCAGCAGAGTCCTTAAATAATGCAGCAAAGTCTTAAATAATGCAGCAGAGTCCTTAACCCCTTAAGCCCCGGAGCATTTTTCGTTTTTGCATTTTCGTTTTTGCTCCCCTTGTTCCCAGAGCCATAGCGTTTTTATTTTTTGGTCAATATGGCCATGTGAGGGCTTATTTTTTGCGGGACGAGTTGTACTTTTCAACGCCATTACTAGTTTTATCATATCCTGTACGGGAAAACGGGAAAAAAATTCCAAGTGCGGTAAAATTGCAAAAAAAGTGCAATACCACAGTTGTTTTTTATTTATTTTTTTTACTATGTTCACTGAATGCTAAAACTGACCTGCTCTTCTTATTCTACAGGTCATTACGAGTTCATAGACACCAAACATGTATAGGTTCTTTTATATTTAAGTGGTGAAAAAAAATTCCAAAATTTGGTAAAAAAATAAATAAAAAAAAAGCGCCATTTTCTAAGACCCGTAGCGTCTCCATTTTTCGGGATCTGGGGCTGGTTGAGGGCTTATTTTTTGCGTGCCGGGCTGACGTTTTTATTGATACCATTTTGGGGTAGATCCGATGTTTTGATCGCCCGTTATTGCATTTTATTGCAATTTTGCAGCGACCAAAAAACGTAATTCTGGCGTTTAGAATTTTTTTCTCGCTACGTTGTTTACCGATCGGAATAATTCTTTTTTTATTTTGATAGATCGGGCGATTCTGAACGCGGCGATACCAAATATGTGTATGTGGGTTTTTTTTTTATATATTTTATTTTGAATGGGGCGAAAGGGGGGTGATTTAAACTTTTATATTTTTTTATTTTTTTTTATATTTTTAAAAACTTTTTTTTTTTACTTTTTGCATGCTTCAATAGTCTCCATAGGAGACTAGAAGCAGCAACTGTCCGATCGCCTCTGCTACATACAGGGGACCAGCAGATCCCCTGCATGCAGCAGAAATGGTCCTGTGCTATGAGCGCCGACCACTAGGTGGCGCTCATAGCGACAGGATCATGACAACCACAGGCGTCTGCTGCAGACCCTGGGTTGTCATGCACGCCCATCGGCGACCCGCGATCACGTGACTGGGTCGCCGGTGGGCGGGGCTTATGACGCGCTACCCGGAAGCGCGCGTTAAATGCTGCTGTCGGAGATTGACAGCAGCATTTAACTGGTTAACAGCCGCGGGTGGATCGCGATTCCACCCGCGGCTGTTGCGGGCACATGTCAGCTGTAAGAATCAGCTGACATGTGCTCGGTTCAGTGAGGGCTCAGCGCCGGAGCCCTCACTGAACCGACGGTACGCAAATATGCGTACTAATACGTCCCCGGTAAGTAAGGGGTTAAATAATGCAGCTGAGTCCTCAAATACTTCAGCAGAGTCATTAAATAATGCAGAAGAGTCCTTAAATAATGCAGCAAAGTTCTTAAATAATGCAGCAGAGTCCTTAAATAACGCAGCAGAGTCGTTAAATAATGCAGCAAAGTCCTTAAATAATGCAGCTGAGTCCTCAAATGCTTCAGCAGGATCCTTAAATAATGCAGCAGAGACCTTTAATAATGCAGCTGAGTCCTCAAATGCATCAGCAGAGTCATTAAATAATGCAGCAGGATCCTAAAATAATGCAATAAAGTCCTTAAATTATGCAGCAGAGTCCTTAAATAATGCAGCAAAGTCCTTAAATAATGCAGCAGAGTCCTTACATAATGCAACAAAGTCCTTAAATAATGCAGCAGAGTCCTTAAATAATGCAACAAAGTTCTTAAATAATGCAGCAGAGTCCTTAAATAATGCAGCAAAGTCCTTAAGTACCATAGCAGAGTCCTTAAATAATGCAGCAGAGACCTTAAATAATGCAACAAAGCCCTTAAATAATGAAGCAGATTCCTTAAATTCTGCAGCAGTGTCCTTAAATAATGCATCAAAGTCCTTAAATAATGCAGCAGAGTCCTTAAATAATGCAGCAAAGTAATTAAATAATGCAGCAGAGTCCTTAAATAATGCAGCAAAGTCCTTAAATAATGCAGCAGAGTCCTTAAATACCAAAGCATAGTCCTTAAATAATGCGGCAGAGTCCTTAAATAATGCAACAAAGTCCTTAAATAATGCAGCAGAGTCCTTAAATAATGCAACAAAGTCCTTAAATAATGCAGCAAAGTCCTTAAATAAAGCAGCAAAGTCCTTACATAATGCAGCAGAGTCCTTAAACAATGCATCTGAGTCCCCAATTGCTTCAGCAGAGTCATTAAACACTGCAGCAGAGTCCTTAAATAATGCAGCAAAGTCTTAAATAATGCAGCAGAGTCCTTAAATAACGCAGCAGTCCTTAAATAATGCAGCAAAGTCCTTAAATAATGCAGCAGAGTCCTTAAATACCGCAGCAGAGTCATTAAATAATGCAGCAGAGTCCTTAAATAATACAGCAGAGACCTTAAATAATGCAGCTGAGTCCTCAAATGCTTCAGCAAAGTCATTAAATAATGCAGCAGAGTCCTTAAATAATGCAATAAAGTCCTTAAATAATGCAGCAGACTTCTAACATAATGCAACATAGTCCTTAAATAATGCAGCAGAGTCCTTATATAATGCAACAAAGTCATTAAATAATGCAGCAGAGTCCTTAAATAATGCAGCAAAGTCCTTAAATAATACAGCAGAGTCCTTAAGTACCACAGCATAGTCCTTAAATAATGCAGCAAAGTCCTTAAATAATGCAGCAGAGTCCTTAAATAATGCAACAAAGTACTTAAATAATGCAGCAGAGTCCTTAAATACCGCAGCAGAGTCGTTAAATAATGCAGCAAAGTCCTTAAATAATACAACAAAGTCCTTAAATAATGCAGCAGAGTCATTAAATAATGCAGCAAAGTCCTTAAATAATGCAGCAGAGTCCTTAAATAATGCAGCAAATTCCTTAAATAATGCAGCAGAGTCATTAAATAATGCAATAAAGTCCTTAAATAATGCAACAGAGTCCTTAAATAATGCAGCAAAGTCCTTAAATAATGCAGCAGAGTCCTTAAATAATGCAAAAAAGTCCTTAAATAATGCAGCAGAGTCCTTAAATAATACAGCAAAGTCCTTAAATAATGCAGCAGAGTCCTTAAATAATGCAACAAAGTCCTTAAATAATGCAGTAGAGTCCTTAAATAATACAGCAAAGTCCTTAAATAATGCAGCAGAGTCCTAAAATAATGCAGCAAAGTCCTTAAATAATGCAGCAGAGTCCTTAAATACCGCAGCAGAGTCCTTAAATAATGCAGCAAAGTAATTAAATAATGCAGCAGAGTCCTTAAATAATGCAGCAAAGTCCTTAAATAATGCAGCAGAGTCCTTAAATACCAAAGCATAGTCCTTAAATAATGCGGCAGAGTCCTTAAATAATGCAACAAAGTCCTTAAATAATGCAGCAGAGTCCTTAAATAATGCAACAAAGTCCTTAAATAATGCAGCAAAGTCCTTAAATAAAGCAGCAAAGTCCTTACATAATGCAGCAGAGTCCTTAAACAATGCATCTGAGTCCCCAATTGCTTCAGCACAGTCATTAAACACTGCAGCAGAGTCCTTAAATAATGCAGCAAAGTCTTAAATAATGCAGCAGAGTCCTTAAATAACGCAGCAGTCCTTAAATAATGTAGCAAAGTCCTTAAATAATGCAGCAGAGTCCTTAAATACCGCAGCAGAGTCATTAAATAATGCAGCAGAGTCCTTATATAATACAGCAGAGACCTTAAATAATGCAGCTGAGTCCTCAAATGCTTCAGCAGAGTCATTAAATAATGCAGCAGAGTCCTTAAATAATGCAATAAAGTCCTTAAATAATGCAGCAGAGTCCTTAAATAATGCAGCAAAGTCCTTAAATAATGCAGCAGACTTCTAACATAATGCAACATAGTCCTTAAATAATGCAGCAGAGTCCTTATATAATGCAACAAAGTCATTAAATAATGCAGCAGAGTCCTTAAATAATGCAGCAAAGTCCTTAAATAATACAGCAGAGTCCTTAAGTACCACAGCATAGTCCTTAAATAATGCAGCAAAGTCCTTAAATAATGCAGCAGAGTCCTTAAATAATGCAACAAAGTCCTTAAATAATGCAGCAGAGTCCTTAAATACCGCAGCAGAGTCCTTAAATAATGCAGCAAAGTCCTTAAATAATACAACAAAGTCCTTAAATAATGCAGCAGAGTCATTAAATAATGCAGCAAAGTCCTTAAATAATGCAGCAGAGTCCTTAAATAATGCAGCAAATTCCTTAAATAATGCAGCAGAGTCATTAAATAATGCAATAAAGTCCTTAAATAATGCAACAGAGTCCTTAAATAATGCAGCAAAGTCCTTAAATAATGCAGCAGAGTCCTTAAATAATGCAAAAAAGTCCTTAAATAATGCAGCAGAGTCCTTAAATAATACAGCAAAGTCCTTAAATAATGCAGCAGAGTCCTTAAATAATGCAACAAAGTCCTTAAATAATGCAGTAGAGTCCTTAAATAATACAGCAAAGTCCTTAAATAATGCAGCAGAGTCCTAAAATAATGCAGCAAAGTCCTTAAATAATGCAGCAGAGTTCTTAAACACAGCAGCAGAGTCCTTAAATAATGCAGCAAGTAATTAAATAATGCAGCAAAGTCCTTAAGTAATGCAGCAAAGTCCTTAATTGATGCAGCAAAGTCCTTAAATAATGCAACAAATTCCTTAAATAATGCAGCAGCGTCCTTAAATAATGCAACAAATTCCTTAAATAATGCAGCAGAGTCCTTAAATACCACAGCAGAGTCCTTAAATAATGCAGCAGAGACCTTAAATAATGCAACAAAGTCCTTAAATAATGCAGCAGATTCCTTAAATTCTGCAGCAGCGTCCTTAAATAATGCATCAAAGTCCTTAAATAATGCAGCAGAGTCCTTAAATACCGCAGCAGAGTCCTTAAATAATGCAGCAAATTCCTTAAATAATGCAGCAGAGTCCTTAAATAATGCAGCTGAGTCCTCAAATGCTTCAGCAGAGTCATTAAATAATGCAGCAGCGTCCTTAAATAATGCATCAAAGTCCTTAAATAATGCAGCAGAGTCCTTAAATACTGCAGCAGAGTCCTTAAATAATGCAGCAAATTCCTTAAATAATGCAGCAGAGTCCTTAAATAATGCAGCTGAGTCCACAAATGCTTCAGCAGGATCCTTAAATAATGCAGCAGGATCCTTAAATAATGCAATAAAGTCCTTAAATTATGCAGCAGAGTCCTTAAATAATGCAGCAAAGTCCTTAAATAATGCAGCAGAGTCCTTACATAATGCAACAAACTCCTTAAATAATGCAGCAGAGTCCTTAAATAATGCAACAAAGTTCTTAAATAATGCATCAAAGTCCTTAAATAATGCAGCAAAGTCCTTAAATAATGCAGCAAAGTCGTTAAGTACCATAGCAGAGTCCTTAAATAATGCAGCAGAGACCTTAAATAATGCAACAAAGTCCTTAAATAATGCAGCAGATTCCTTAAATTCTGCAGCAGCGTCCTTAAATAATGCAACAAAGTCCTTAAATAATGCAGCAGAGTCCTTAAATAATGCAACAAAGTCCTTAAATAATGCAAAAGAGTCCTTAAATAAAGCAGCAAAGCCCTTACATAATGCAGCAGAGTCCTTAAATAATGCATCTGAGTCCCCAAATGCTTCAGCAGAGTCATTAAATACTGCAGCAGAGTCCTTAAATAATGCAACAAAGTCCTTAAATAATCCAGCAGCGTCCTTAAATAATGCAACAAATTCCTTAAATAATGCAGCAGAGTCCTTAAATACCACAGCAGAGTCCTTAAATAATGCAGCAGAGACCTTAAATAATGCAACAAAGTCCTTAAATAATGCAGCAGATTCCTTAAATTCTGCAGCAGCGTCCTTAAATAATGCATCAAAGTCCTTAAATAATGCAGCAGAGTCCTTAAATACCGCAGCAGAGTCCTTAAATAATGCAGCAAATTCCTTATATAATGCAGCAGAGTCCTTAAATAATGCAGCAGAGTCCTCAAATGCTTCAGCAGAGTCATTAAATAATGCAGCAAAGTCCTTAAATAATGCAGCAGAGTCCTTAAATAATGCAGCTGAGTCCTCAAATGCTTCAGCAGAGTCATTAAATAATGCAGAAGACTCCTTAAATAATGCAGGAAAGTCCTTAAATAAAGCAGCAGAGTCCTTAGATAATGCAGCAGAGTCGTTAAATAATGCAGCAAAGTCCTTAAATAATGCAGCTGAGTCCTCAAATGCTTCAGCAGGATCCTTAAATAATGCAGCAGGATCCTTAAATAATGCAATAAAGTCCTTAAATTATGCAGCAGAGTCCTTAAATAATGCAGCAAAGTCCTTAAATAATGCAGCAGAGTCCTTACATAATGCAACAAACTCCTTAAATAATGCAGCAGAGTCCTTAAATAATGCAACAAAGTTCTTAAATAATGCATCAAAGTCCTTAAATAATGCAGCAAAGTCCTTAAATAATGCAGCAAATTCCTTAAATAATGCAGCAGAGTCCTTAAATAATGCAGCTGAGTCCTCAAATACTTCAGCAGAGTCATTAAATAATGCAGAAGAGTCCTTAAATAATGCAGCAAAGTTCTTAAATAATGCAGCAGAGTCCTTAAATAACGCAGCAGAGTCGTTAAATAATGCAGCAAAGTCCTTAAATAATGCAGCTGAGTCCTCAAATGCTTCAGCAGGATCCTTAAATAATGCAGCAGAGACCTTTAATAATGCAGCTGAGTCCTCAAATGCTTCAGCAGAGTCATTAAATAATGCAGCAGGATCCTAAAATAATGCAATAAAGTCCTTAAATTATGCAGCAGAGTCCTTAAATAATGCAGCAAAGTCCTTAAATAATGCAGCAGAGTCCTTACATAATGCAACAAAGTCCTTAAATAATGCAGCAGAGTCCTTAAATAATGCAACAAAGTTCTTAAATAATGCAGCAGAGTCCTTAAATAATGCAGCAAAGTCCTTAAGTACCATAGCAGAGTCCTTAAATAATGCAGCAGAGACCTTAAATAATGCAACAAAGTCCTTAAATAATGAAGCAGATTCCTTAAATTCTGCAGCAGTGTCCTTAAATAATGCATCAAAGTCCTTAAATAATGCAGCAGAGTCCTTAAATAATGCAGCAAAGTAATTAAATAATGCAGCAGAGTCCTTAAATAATGCAGCAAAGTCCTTAAATAATGCAGCAGAGTCCTTAAATACCAAAGCATAGTCCTTAAATAATGCGGCAGAGTCCTTAAATAATGCAACAAAGTCCTTAAATAATGCAGCAGAGTCCTTAAATAATGCAACAAAGTCCTTAAATAATGCAGCAAAGTCCTTAAATAAAGCAGCAAAGTCCTTACATAATGCAGCAGAGTCCTTAAACAATGCATCTGAGTCCCCAATTGCTTCAGCAGAGTCATTAAACACTGCAGCAGAGTCCTTAAATAATGCAGCAAAGTCTTAAATAATGCAGCAGAGTCCTTAAATAACGCAGCAGTCCTTAAATAATGCAGCAAAGTCCTTAAATAATGCAGCAGAGTCCTTAAATACCGCAGCAGAGTCATTAAATAATGCAGCAGAGTCCTTAAATAATACAGCAGAGACCTTAAATAATGCAGCTGAGTCCTCAAATGCTTCAGCAAAGTCATTAAATAATGCAGCAGAGTCCTTAAATAATGCAATAAAGTCCTTAAATAATGCAGCAGACTTCTAACATAATGCAACATAGTCCTTAAATAATGCAGCAGAGTCCTTATATAATGCAACAAAGTCATTAAATAATGCAGCAGAGTCCTTAAATAATGCAGCAAAGTCCTTAAATAATACAGCAGAGTCCTTAAGTACCACAGCATAGTCCTTAAATAATGCAGCAAAGTCCTTAAATAATGCAGCAGAGTCCTTAAATAATGCAACAAAGTCCTTAAATAATGCAGCAGAGTCCTTAAATACCGCAGCAGAGTCGTTAAATAATGCAGCAAAGTCCTTAAATAATACAACAAAGTCCTTAAATAATGCAGCAGAGTCATTAAATAATGCAGCAAAGTCCTTAAATAATGCAGCAGAGTCCTTAAATAATGCAGCAAATTCCTTAAATAATGCAGCAGAGTCATTAAATAATGCAATAAAGTCCTTAAATAATGCAACAGAGTCCTTAAATAATGCAGCAAAGTCCTTAAATAATGCAGCAGAGTCCTTAAATAATGCAAAAAAGTCCTTAAATAATGCAGCAGAGTCCTTAAATAATACAGCAAAGTCCTTAAATAATGCAGCAGAGTCCTTAAATAATGCAACAAAGTCCTTAAATAATGCAGTAGGGTCCTTAAATAATACAGCAACGTCCTTAAATAATGCAGCAGAGTCCTAAAATAATGCAGCAAAGTCCTTAAATAATGCAGCAGAGTCCTTAAATACCGCAGCAGAGTCCTTAAATAATGCAGCAAAGTAATTAAATAATGCAGCAGAGTCCTTAAATAATGCAGCAAAGTCCTTAAATAATGCAGCAGAGTCCTTAAATACCAAAGCATAGTCCTTAAATAATGCGGCAGAGTCCTTAAATAATGCAACAAAGTCCTTAAATAATGCAGCAGAGTCCTTAAATAATGCAACAAAGTCCTTAAATAATGCAGCAAAGTCCTTAAATAAAGCAGCAAAGTCCTTACATAATGCAGCAGAGTCCTTAAACAATGCATCTGAGTCCCCAATTGCTTCAGCACAGTCATTAAACACTGCAGCAGAGTCCTTAAATAATGCAGCAAAGTCTTAAATAATGCAGCAGAGTCCTTAACCCCTTAAGCCCCGGAGCATTTTTCGTTTTTGCATTTTCGTTTTTGCTCCCCTTGTTCCCAGAGCCATAGCGTTTTTATTTTTTGGTCAATATGGCCATGTGAGGGCTTATTTTTTGCGGGACGAGTTGTACTTTTCAACGCCATTACTAGTTTTATCATATCCTGTACGGGAAAACGGGAAAAAAATTCCAAGTGCGGTAAAATTGCAAAAAAAGTGCAATACCACAGTTGTTTTTTATTTATTTTTTTTACTATGTTCACTGAATGCTAAAACTGACCTGCTCTTCTTATTCTACAGGTCATTACGAGTACATAGACACCAAACATGTATAGGTTCTTTTATATTTAAGTGGTGAAAAAAAATTCCAAAATTTGGTAAAAAAATAAATAAAAAAAAAGCGCCATTTTCTAAGACCCGTAGCGTCTCCATTTTTCGGGATCTGGGGCTGGTTGAGGGCTTATTTTTTGCGTGCCGGCCTGACGTTTTTATTGATACCATTTTGGGGTAGATCCGATGTTTTGATCGCCCGTTATTGCATTTTATTGCAATTTTGCAGCGACCAAAAAACGTAATTCTGGCGTTTAGAATTTTTTTCTCGCTACGCCGTTTACCGATCGGAATAATTCTTTTTTTATTTTGATAGATCGGGCGATTCTGAACGCGGCGATACCAAATATGTGTATGTGGGTTTTTTTTTTATATATTTTATTTTGAATGGGGCGAAAGGGGGGTGATTTAAACTTTTATATTTTTTTATTTTTTTTTATATTTTTAAAAACTTTTTTTTTTTACTTTTTGCATGCTTCAATAGTCTCCATAGGAGACTAGAAGCAGCAACTGTCCGATCGCCTCTGCTACATACAGGGGACCAGCAGATCCCCTGCATGCAGCAGAAATGGTCCTGTGCTATGAGCGCCGACCACTAGGTGGCGCTCATAGCGACAGGATCATGACAACCACAGGCGTCTGCTGCAGACCCTGGGTTGTCATGCACGCCCATCGGCGACCCGCGATCACGTGACTGGGTCGCCGGTGGGCGGGGCTTATGACGCGCTACCCGGAAGCGCGCGTTAAATGCTGCTGTCGGAGATTGACAGCAGCATTTAACTGGTTAACAGCCGCGGGTGGATCGCGATTCCACCCGCGGCTGTTGCGGGCACATGTCAGCTGTAAGAATCAGCTGACATGTGCTCGGTTCAGTGAGGGCTCAGCGCCGGAGCCCTCACTGAACCGACGGTACGCAAATATGCGTACTAATACGTCCCCGGTAAGTAAGGGGTTAAATAATGCAGCTGAGTCCTCAAATACTTCAGCAGAGTCATTAAATAATGCAGAAGAGTCCTTAAATAATGCAGCAAAGTTCTTAAATAATGCAGCAGAGTCCTTAAATAACGCAGCAGAGTCGTTAAATAATGCAGCAAAGTCCTTAAATAATGCAGCTGAGTCCTCAAATGCTTCAGCAGGATCCTTAAATAATGCAGCAGAGACCTTTAATAATGCAGCTGAGTCCTCAAATGCATCAGCAGAGTCATTAAATAATGCAGCAGGATCCTAAAATAATGCAATAAAGTCCTTAAATTATGCAGCAGAGTCCTTAAATAATGCAGCAAAGTCCTTAAATAATGCAGCAGAGTCCTTACATAATGCAACAAAGTCCTTAAATAATGCAGCAGAGTCCTTAAATAATGCAACAAAGTTCTTAAATAATGCAGCAGAGTCCTTAAATAATGCAGCAAAGTCCTTAAGTACCATAGCAGAGTCCTTAAATAATGCAGCAGAGACCTTAAATAATGCAACAAAGCCCTTAAATAATGAAGCAGATTCCTTAAATTCTGCAGCAGTGTCCTTAAATAATGCATCAAAGTCCTTAAATAATGCAGCAGAGTCCTTAAATAATGCAGCAAAGTAATTAAATAATGCAGCAGAGTCCTTAAATAATGCAGCAAAGTCCTTAAATAATGCAGCAGAGTCCTTAAATACCAAAGCATAGTCCTTAAATAATGCGGCAGAGTCCTTAAATAATGCAACAAAGTCCTTAAATAATGCAGCAGAGTCCTTAAATAATGCAACAAAGTCCTTAAATAATGCAGCAAAGTCCTTAAATAAAGCAGCAAAGTCCTTACATAATGCAGCAGAGTCCTTAAACAATGCATCTGAGTCCCCAATTGCTTCAGCAGAGTCATTAAACACTGCAGCAGAGTCCTTAAATAATGCAGCAAAGTCTTAAATAATGCAGCAGAGTCCTTAAATAACGCAGCAGTCCTTAAATAATGCAGCAAAGTCCTTAAATAATGCAGCAGAGTCCTTAAATACCGCAGCAGAGTCATTAAATAATGCAGCAGAGTCCTTAAATAATACAGCAGAGACCTTAAATAATGCAGCTGAGTCCTCAAATGCTTCAGCAAAGTCATTAAATAATGCAGCAGAGTCCTTAAATAATGCAATAAAGTCCTTAAATAATGCAGCAGACTTCTAACATAATGCAACATAGTCCTTAAATAATGCAGCAGAGTCCTTATATAATGCAACAAAGTCATTAAATAATGCAGCAGAGTCCTTAAATAATGCAGCAAAGTCCTTAAATAATACAGCAGAGTCCTTAAGTACCACAGCATAGTCCTTAAATAATGCAGCAAAGTCCTTAAATAATGCAGCAGAGTCCTTAAATAATGCAACAAAGTCCTTAAATAATGCAGCAGAGTCCTTAAATACCGCAGCAGAGTCGTTAAATAATGCAGCAAAGTCCTTAAATAATACAACAAAGTCCTTAAATAATGCAGCAGAGTCATTAAATAATGCAGCAAAGTCCTTAAATAATGCAGCAGAGTCCTTAAATAATGCAGCAAATTCCTTAAATAATGCAGCAGAGTCATTAAATAATGCAATAAAGTCCTTAAATAATGCAACAGAGTCCTTAAATAATGCAGCAAAGTCCTTAAATAATGCAGCAGAGTCCTTAAATAATGCAAAAAAGTCCTTAAATAATGCAGCAGAGTCCTTAAATAATACAGCAAAGTCCTTAAATAATGCAGCAGAGTCCTTAAATAATGCAACAAAGTCCTTAAATAATGCAGTAGAGTCCTTAAATAATACAGCAAAGTCCTTAAATAATGCAGCAGAGTCCTAAAATAATGCAGCAAAGTCCTTAAATAATGCAGCAGAGTCCTTAAATACCGCAGCAGAGTCCTTAAATAATGCAGCAAAGTAATTAAATAATGCAACAGAGTCCTTAAATAATGCAGCAAAGTCCTTAAATAATGCAGCAGAGTCCTTAAATACCAAAGCATAGTCCTTAAATAATGAGGCAGAGTCCTTAAATAATGCAGCAGAGTCCTTAAATAATGCAACAAAGTCCTTAAATAATGCAGCAAAGTCCTTAAATAAAGCAGCAAAGTCCTTACATAATGCAGCAGAGTCCTTAAACAATGCATCTGAGTCCCCAATTGCTTCAGCACAGTCATTAAACACTGCAGCAGAGTCCTTAAATAATGCAGCAAAGTCTTAAATAATGCAGCAGAGTCCTTAAATAACGCAGCAGTCCTTAAATAATGTAGCAAAGTCCTTAAATAATGCAGCAGAGTCCTTAAATACCGCAGCAGAGTCATTAAATAATGCAGCAGAGTCCTTATATAATACAGCAGAGACCTTAAATAATGCAGCTGAGTCCTCAAATGCTTCAGCAGAGTCATTAAATAATGCAGCAGAGTCCTTAAATAATGCAATAAAGTCCTTAAATAATGCAGCAGAGTCCTTAAATAATGCAGCAAAGTCCTTAAATAATGCAGCAGACTTCTAACATAATGCAACATAGTCCTTAAATAATGCAGCAGAGTCCTTATATAATGCAACAAAGTCATTAAATAATGCAGCAGAGTCCTTAAATAATGCAGCAAAGTCCTTAAATAATACAGCAGAGTCCTTAAGTACCACAGCATAGTCCTTAAATAATGCAGCAAAGTCCTTAAATAATGCAGCAGAGTCCTTAAATAATGCAACAAAGTCCTTAAATAATGCAGCAGAGTCCTTAAATACCGCAGCAGAGTCCTTAAATAATGCAGCAAAGTCCTTAAATAATGCAGCAGAGTCCTTAAATAATGCAACAAAGTCCTTAAATAATGCAGTAGAGTCCTTAAATAATACAGCAAAGTCCTTAAATAATGCAGCAGAGTCCTAAAATAATGCAGCAAAGTCCTTAAATAATGCAGCAGAGTTCTTAAACACAGCAGCAGAGTCCTTAAATAATGCAGCAAGTAATTAAATAATGCAGCAAAGTCCTTAAGTAATGCAGCAAAGTCCTTAATTGATGCAGCAAAGTCCTTAAATAATGTAACAAATTCCTTAAATAATGCAGCAGCGTCCTTAAATAATGCAACAAATTCCTTAAATAATGCAGCAGAGTCCTTAAATACCACAGCAGAGTCCTTAAATAATGCAGCAGAGACCTTAAATAATGCAACAAAGTCCTTAAATAATGCAGCAGATTCCTTAAATTCTGCAGCAGCGTCCTTAAATAATGCATCAAAGTCCTTAAATAATGCAGCAGAGTCCTTAAATACCGCAGCAGAGTCCTTAAATACCAAAGCATAGTCCTTAAATAATGCGGCAGAGTCCTTAAATAATGCAACAAAGTCCTTAAATAATGCAGCAGAGTCCTTAAATAATGCAACAAAGTCCTTAAATAATGCAGCAGAGTCCTTAAATACCAAAGCATAGTCCTTAAATAATGCGGCAGAGTCCTTAAATAATGCAACAAAGTCCTTAAATAATGCAGCAGAGTCCTTAAATAATGCAACAAAGTCCTTAAATAATGCAGCAAAGTCCTTAAATAAAGCAGCAAAGTCCTTACATAATGCAGCAGAGTCCTTAAACAATGCATCTGAGTCCCCAATTGCTTCAGCACAGTCATTAAACACTGCAGCAGAGTCCTTAAATAATGCAGCAAAGTCTTAAATAATGCAGCAGAGTCCTTAAATAACGCAGCAGTCCTTAAATAATGTAGCAAAGTCCTTAAATAATGCAGCAGAGTCCTTAAATACCGCAGCAGAGTCATTAAATAATGCAGCAGAGTCCTTATATAATACAGCAGAGACCTTAAATAATGCAGCTGAGTCCTCAAATGCTTCAGCAGAGTCATTAAATAATGCAGCAGAGTCCTTAAATAATGCAATAAAGTCCTTAAATAATGCAGCAGAGTCCTTAAATAATGCAGCAAAGTCCTTAAATAATGCAGCAGACTTCTAACATAATGCAACATAGTCCTTAAATAATGCAGCAGAGTCCTTATATAATGCAACAAAGTCATTAAATAATGCAGCAGAGTCCTTAAATAATGCAGCAAAGTCCTTAAATAATACAGCAGAGTCCTTAAGTACCACAGCATAGTCCTTAAATAATGCAGCAAAGTCCTTAAATAATGCAGCAAAGTCTTAAATAATGCAGCAGAGTCCTTAAATAACGCAGCAGTCCTTAAATAATGCAGCAAAGTCCTTAAATAATGCAGCAGAGTCCTTAAATACCGCAGCAGAGTCATTAAATAATGCAGCAGAGTCCTTAAATAATACAGCAGAGACCTTAAATAATGCAGCTGAGTCCTCAAATGCTTCAGCAAAGTCATTAAATAATGCAGCAGAGTCCTTAAATAATGCAATAAAGTCCTTAAATAATGCAGCAGACTTCTAACATAATGCAACATAGTCCTTAAATAATGCAGCAGAGTCCTTATATAATGCAACAAAGTCATTAAATAATGCAGCAGAGTCCTTAAATAATGCAGCAAAGTCCTTAAATAATACAGCAGAGTCCTTAAGTACCACAGCATAGTCCTTAAATAATGCAGCAAAGTCCTTAAATAATGCAGCAGAGTCCTTAAATAATGCAACAAAGTCCTTAAATAATGCAGCAGAGTCCTTAAATACCGCAGCAGAGTCGTTAAATAATGCAGCAAAGTCCTTAAATAATACAACAAAGTCCTTAAATAATGCAGCAGAGTCATTAAATAATGCAGCAAAGTCCTTAAATAATGCAGCAGAGTCCTTAAATAATGCAGCAAATTCCTTAAATAATGCAGCAGAGTCATTAAATAATGCAATAAAGTCCTTAAATAATGCAACAGAGTCCTTAAATAATGCAGCAAAGTCCTTAAATAATGCAGCAGAGTCCTTAAATAATGCAAAAAAGTCCTTAAATAATGCAGCAGAGTCCTTAAATAATACAGCAAAGTCCTTAAATAATGCAGCAGAGTCCTTAAATAATGCAACAAAGTCCTTAAATAATGCAGTAGAGTCCTTAAATAATACAGCAAAGTCCTTAAATAATGCAGCAGAGTCCTAAAATAATGCAGCAAAGTCCTTAAATAATGCAGCAGAGTCCTTAAATACCGCAGCAGAGTCCTTAAATAATGCAGCAAAGTAATTAAATAATGCAGCAGAGTCCTTAAATAATGCAGCAAAGTCCTTAAATAATGCAGCAGAGTCCTTAAATACCAAAGCATAGTCCTTAAATAATGCAGCAGAGTCCTTAAATAATGCAACAAAGTCCTTAAATAATGCAGCAAAGTCCTTAAATAAAGCAGCAAAGTCCTTACATAATGCAGCAGAGTCCTTAAACAATGCATCTGAGTCCCCAATTGCTTCAGCACAGTCATTAAACACTGCAGCAGAGTCCTTAAATAATGCAGCAAAGTCTTAAATAATGCAGCAGAGTCCTTAAATAACGCAGCAGTCCTTAAATAATGTAGCAAAGTCCTTAAATAATGCAGCAGAGTCCTTAAATACCGCAGCAGAGTCATTAAATAATGCAGCAGAGTCCTTATATAATACAGCAGAGACCTTAAATAATGCAGCTGAGTCCTCAAATGCTTCAGCAGAGTCATTAAATAATGCAGCAGAGTCCTTAAATAATGCAATAAAGTCCTTAAATAATGCAGCAGAGTCCTTAAATAATGCAGCAAAGTCCTTAAATAATGCAGCAGACTTCTAACATAATGCAACATAGTCCTTAAATAATGCAGCAGAGTCCTTATATAATGCAACAAAGTCATTAAATAATGCAGCAGAGTCCTTAAATAATGCAGCAAAGTCCTTAAATAATACAGCAGAGTCCTTAAGTACCACAGCATAGTCCTTAAATAATGCAGCAAAGTCCTTAAATAATGCAGCAGAGTCCTTAAATAATGCAACAAAGTCCTTAAATAATGCAGCAGAGTCCTTAAATACCGCAGCAGAGTCCTTAAATAATGCAGCAAAGTCCTTAAATAATACAACAAAGTCCTTAAATAATGCAGCAGAGTCATTAAATAATGCAGCAAAGTCCTTAAATAATGCAGCAGAGTCCTTAAATAATGCAGCAAATTCCTTAAATAATGCAGCAGAGTCATTAAATAATGCAATAAAGTCCTTAAATAATGCAACAGAGTCCTTAAATAATGCAGCAAAGTCCTTAAATAATACAGCAAGTCCTTAAATAATGCAAAAAAGTCCTTAAATAATGCAGCAGAGTCCTTAAATAATACAGCAAAGTCCTTAAATAATGCAGCAGAGTCCTTAAATAATGCAACAAAGTCCTTAAATAATGCAGTAGAGTCCTTAAATAATACAGCAAAGTCCTTAAATAATGCAGCAGAGTCCTAAAATAATGCAGCAAAGTCCTTAAATAATGCAGCAGAGTTCTTAAACACAGCAGCAGAGTCCTTAAATAATGCAGCAAGTAATTAAATAATGCAGCAAAGTCCTTAAGTAATGCAGCAAAGTCCTTAATTGATGCAGCAAAGTCCTTAAATAATGCAACAAATTCCTTAAATAATGCAGCAGCGTCCTTAAATAATGCAACAAATTCCTTAAATAATGCAGCAGAGTCCTTAAATACCACAGCAGAGTCCTTAAATAATGCAGCAGAGACCTTAAATAATGCAACAAAGTCCTTAAATAATGCAGCAGATTCCTTAAATTCTGCAGCAGCGTCCTTAAATAATGCATCAAAGTCCTTAAATAATGCAGCAGAGTCCTTAAATACCGCAGCAGAGTCCTTAAATAATGCAGCAAATTCCTTAAATAATGCAGCAGAGTCCTTAAATAATGCAGCTGAGTCCTCAAATGCTTCAGCAGAGTCATTAAATAATGCAGCAGCATCCTTAAATAATGCATCAAAGTCCTTAAATAATGCAGCAGAGTCCTTAAATACTGCAGCAGAGTCCTTAAATAATGCAGCAAATTCCTTAAATAATGCAGCAGAGTCCTTAAATAATGCAGCTGAGTCCACAAATGCTTCAGCAGGATCCTTAAATAATGCAGCAGGATCCTTAAATAATGCAATAAAGTCCTTAAATTATGCAGCAGAGTCCTTAAATAATGCAGCAAAGTCCTTAAATAATGCAGCAGAGTCCTTACATAATGCAACAAACTCCTTAAATAATGCAGCAGAGTCCTTAAATAATGCAACAAAGTTCTTAAATAATGCATCAAAGTCCTTAAATAATGCAGCAAAGTCCTTAAATAATGCAGCAAAGTCGTTAAGTACCATAGCAGAGTCCTTAAATAATGCAGCAGAGACCTTAAATAATGCAACAAAGTCCTTAAATAATGCAGCAGATTCCTTAAATTCTGCAGCAGCGTCCTTAAATAATGCAACAAAGTCCTTAAATAATGCAGCAGAGTCCTTAAATAATGCAACAAAGTCCTTAAATAATGCAAAAGAGTCCTTAAATAAAGCAGCAAAGCCCTTACATAATGCAGCAGAGTCCTTAAATAATGCATCTGAGTCCCCAAATGCTTCAGCAGAGTCATTAAATACTGCAGCAGAGTCCTTAAATAATGCAACAAAGTCCTTAAATAATCCAGCAGCGTCCTTAAATAATGCAACAAATTCCTTAAATAATGCAGCAGAGTCCTTAAATACCACAGCAGAGTCCTTAAATAATGCAGCAGAGACCTTAAATAATGCAACAAAGTCCTTAAATAATGCAGCAGATTCCTTAAATTCTGCAGCAGCGTCCTTAAATAATGCATCAAAGTCCTTAAATAATGCAGCAGAGTCCTTAAATACCGCAGCAGAGTCCTTAAATAATGCAGCAAATTCCTTATATAATGCAGCAGAGTCCTTAAATAATGCAGCAGAGTCCTCAAATGCTTCAGCAGAGTCATTAAATAATGCAGCAAAGTCCTTAAATAATGCAGCAGAGTCCTTAAATAATGCAGCTGAGTCCTCAAATGCTTCAGCAGAGTCATTAAATAATGCAGAAGACTCCTTAAATAATGCAGGAAAGTCCTTAAATAAAGCAGCAGAGTCCTTAGATAATGCAGCAGAGTCGTTAAATAATGCAGCAAAGTCCTTAAATAATGCAGCTGAGTCCTCAAATGCTTCAGCAGGATCCTTAAATAATGCAGCAGGATCCTTAAATAATGCAATAAAGTCCTTAAATTATGCAGCAGAGTCCTTAAATAATGCAGCAAAGTCCTTAAATAATGCAGCAGAGTAATTACATAATGCAACAAACTCCTTAAATAATGCAGCAGAGTCCTTAAATAATGCAACAAAGTTCTTAAATAATGCATCAAAGTCCTTAAATAATGCAGCAAAGTCCTTAAATAATGCAGCAAATTCCTTAAATAATGCAGCAGAGTCCTTAAATAATGCAGCTGAGTCCTCAAATACTTCAGCAGAGTCATTAAATAATGCAGAAGAGTCCTTAAATAATGCAGCAAAGTTCTTAAATAATGCAGCAGAGTCCTTAAATAACGCAGCAGAGTCGTTAAATAATGCAGCAAAGTCCTTAAATAATGCAGCTGAGTCCTCAAATGCTTCAGCATGATCCTTAAATAATGCAGCAGAGACCTTTAATAATGCAGCTGAGTCCTCAAATGCTTCAGCAGAGTCATTAAATAATGCAGCAGGATCCTAAAATAATGCAATAAAGTCCTTAAATTATGCAGCAGAGTCCTTAAATAATGCAGCAAAGTCCTTAAATAATGCAGCAGAGTCCTTACATAATGCAACAAAGTCCTTAAATAATGCAGCAGAGTCCTTAAATAATGCAACAAAGTTCTTAAATAATGCAGCAGAGTCCTTAAATAATGCAGCAAAGTCCTTAAGTACCATAGCAGAGTCCTTAAATAATGCAGCAGAGACCTTAAATAATGCAACAAAGTCCTTAAATAATGAAGCAGATTCCTTAAATTCTGCAGCAGTGTCCTTAAATAATGCATCAAAGTCCTTAAATAATGCAGCAGAGTCCTTAAATAATGCAGCAAAGTAATTAAATAATGCAGCAGAGTCCTTAAATAATGCAGCAAAGTCCTTAAATAATGCAGCAGAGTCCTTAAATACCAAAGCATAGTCCTTAAATAATGCGGCAGAGTCCTTAAATAATGCAACAAAGTCCTTAAATAATGCAGCAGAGTCCTTAAATAATGCAACAAAGTCCTTAAATAATGCAGCAAAGTCCTTAAATAAAGCAGCAAAGTCCTTACATAATGCAGCAGAGTCCTTAAACAATGCATCTGAGTCCCCAATTGCTTCAGCAGAGTCATTAAACACTGCAGCAGAGTCCTTAAATAATGCAGCAAAGTCTTAAATAATGCAGCAGAGTCCTTAAATAACGCAGCAGTCCTTAAATAATGCAGCAAAGTCCTTAAATAATGCAGCAGAGTCCTTAAATACCGCAGCAGAGTCATTAAATAATGCAGCAGAGTCCTTAAATAATACAGCAGAGACCTTAAATAATGCAGCTGAGTCCTCAAATGCTTCAGCAAAGTCATTAAATAATGCAGCAGAGTCCTTAAATAATGCAATAAAGTCCTTAAATAATGCAGCAGACTTCTAACATAATGCAACATAGTCCTTAAATAATGCAGCAGAGTCCTTATATAATGCAACAAAGTCATTAAATAATGCAGCAGAGTCCTTAAATAATGCAGCAAAGTCCTTAAATAATACAGCAGAGTCCTTAAGTACCACAGCATAGTCCTTAAATAATGCAGCAAAGTCCTTAAATAATGCAGCAGAGTCCTTAAATAATGCAACAAAGTCCTTAAATAATGCAGCAGAGTCCTTAAATACCGCAGCAGAGTCGTTAAATAATGCAGCAAAGTCCTTAAATAATACAACAAAGTCCTTAAATAATGCAGCAGAGTCATTAAATAATGCAGCAAAGTCCTTAAATAATGCAGCAGAGTCCTTAAATAATGCAGCAAATTCCTTAAATAATGCAGCAGAGTCATTAAATAATGCAATAAAGTCCTTAAATAATGCAACAGAGTCCTTAAATAATGCAGCAAAGTCCTTAAATAATGCAGCAGAGTCCTTAAATAATGCAAAAAAGTCCTTAAATAATGCAGCAGAGTCCTTAAATAATACAGCAAAGTCCTTAAATAATGCAGCAGAGTCCTTAAATAATGCAACAAAGTCCTTAAATAATGCAGTAGAGTCCTTAAATAATACAGCAAAGTCCTTAAATAATGCAGCAGAGTCCTAAAATAATGCAGCAAAGTCCTTAAATAATGCAGCAGAGTCCTTAAATACCGCAGCAGAGTCCTTAAATAATGCAGCAAAGTAATTAAATAATGCAGCAGAGTCCTTAAATAATGCAGCAAAGTCCTTAAATAATGCAGCAGAGTCCTTAAATACCAAAGCATAGTCCTTAAATAATGCGGCAGAGTCCTTAAATAATGCAACAAAGTCCTTAAATAATGCAGCAGAGTCCTTAAATAATGCAACAAAGTCCTTAAATAATGCAGCAAAGTCCTTAAATAAAGCAGCAAAGTCCTTACATAATGCAGCAGAGTCCTTAAACAATGCATCTGAGTCCCCAATTGCTTCAGCACAGTCATTAAACACTGCAGCAGAGTCCTTAAATAATGCAGCAAAGTCTTAAATAATGCAGCAGAGTCCTTAAATAACGCAGCAGTCCTTAAATAATGCAGCAAAGTCCTTAAATAATGCAGCAGAGTCCTTAAAAATACCGCAGCAGAGTCATTAAATAATGCAGCAGAGTCCTTATATAATACAGCAGAGACCGTAAATAATGCAGCTGAATCCTCAAATGCTTCAGCAGAGTCATTAAATAATGCAGCAGAGTCCTTAAATAATGCAATAAAGTCCTTAAATAATGCAGCAGAGTCCTTAAATAATGCAGCAAAGTCCTTAAATAATGCAGCAGACTTCTAACATAATGCAACATAGTCCTTAAATAACGCAGCAGAGTCCTTATATAATGCAACAAAGTCATTAAATAATGCAGCAGAGTCCTTAAATAATGCAGCAAAGTCCTTAAATAATACAGCAGAGTCCTTAAGTACCACAGCATAGTCCTTAAATAATGCAGCAAAGTCCTTAAATAATGCAGCAGAGTCCTTAAATAATGCAACAAAGTCCTTAAATAATGCAGCAGAGTCCTTAAATACCGCAGCAGAGTCCTTAAATAATGCAGCAAAGTCCTTAAATAATACAACAAAGTCCTTAAATAATGCAGCAGAGTCATTAAATAATGCAGCAAAGTCCTTAAATAATGCAGCAGAGTCCTTAAATAATGCAGCAAATTCCTTAAATAATGCAGCAGAGTCATTAAATAATGCAATAAAGTCCTTAAAAAATGCAACAGAGTCCTTAAATAATGCAGCAAAGTCCTTAAATAATGCAGCAGAGTCCTTAAATAATGCAAAAAAGTCCTTAAATAATGCAGCAGAGTCCTTAAATAATACAGCAAAGTCCTTAAATAATGCAGCAGAGTCCTTAAATAATGCAACAAAGTCCTTAAATAATGCAGTAGAGTCCTTAAATAATACAGCAAAGTCCTTAAATAATGCAGCAGAGTCCTAAAATAATGCAGCAAAGTCCTTAAATAATGCAGCAGAGTTCTTAAACACAGCAGCAGAGTCCTTAAATAATGCAGCAAGTAATTAAATAATGCAGCAAAGTCCTTAAGTAATGCAGCAAAGTCCTTAATTGATGCAGCAAAGTCCTTAAATAATGTAACAAATTCCTTAAATAATGCAGCAGCGTCCTTAAATAATGCAACAAATTCCTTAAATAATGCAGCAGAGTCCTTAAATACCACAGCAGAGTCCTTAAATAATGCAGCAGAGACCTTAAATAATGCAACAAAGTCCTTAAATAATGCAGCAGATTCCTTAAATTCTGCAGCAGCGTCCTTAAATAATGCATCAAAGTCCTTAAATAATGCAGCAGAGTCCTTAAATACCGCAGCAGAGTCCTTAAATAATGCAGCAAATTCCTTAAATAATGCAGCAGAGTCCTTAAATAATGCAGCTGAGTCCTCAAATGCTTCGGCAGAGTCATTAAATAATGCAGCAGCGTCCTTAAATAATGCATCAAAGTCCTTAAATAATGCAGCAGAGTCCTTAAATACCGCAGCAGAGTCCTTAAATAATGCAGCAAATTCCTTAAATAATGCAGCAGAGTCCTTAAATAATGCAGCTGAGTCCTCAAATGCTTCAGCAGGATCCTTAAATAATGCAGCAGGATCCTTAAATAATGCAATAAAGTCCTTAAATTATGCAGCAGAGTCCTTAAATAATGCAGCAAAGTCCTTAAATAATGCAGCAGAGTCCTTACATAATGCAACAAACTCCTTAAATAATGCAGCAGAGTCCTTAAATAATGCAACAAAGTTCTTAAATAATGCATCAAAGTCCTTAAATAATGCAGCAAAGTCCTTAAATAATGCAGCAAAGTCGTTAAGTACCATAGCAGAGTCCTTAAATAATGCAGCAGAGACCTTAAATAATGCAACAAAGTCCTTAAATAATGCAGCAGATTCCTTAAATTCTGCAGCAGCGTCCTTAAATAATGCAGCAGAGTCCTTAAATACCGCAGCAGAGTCCTTAAATAATGCAGCAAATTCCTTAAATAATGCAGCAGAGTCCTTAAATAATGCAGCTGAGTCCTCAAATGCTTCAGCAGAGTCATTAAATAATGCAGCAAAGTCCTTAAATAATGCAGCAGAGTCCTTAAATAATGCAGCTGAGTCCTCAAATGCTTCAGCAGAGTCATTAAATAATGCAGAAGACTCCTTAAATAATGCAGGAAAGTCCTTAAATAAAGCAGCAGAGTCCTTAGATAATGCAGCAGAGTCGTTAAATAATGCAGCAAAGTCCTTAAATAATGCAGCTGAGTCCTCAAATGCTTCAGCAGGATCCTTAAATAATGCAGCAGGATCCTTAAATAATGCAATAAAGTCCTTAAATTATGCAGCAGAGTCCTTAAATAATGCAGCAGAGTCCTTACATAATGCAACAAACTCCTTAAATAATGCAGCAGAGTCCTTAAATAATGCAACAAAGTTCTTAAATAATGCATCAAAGTCCTTAAATAATGCAGCAAAGTCCTTAAATAATGCAGCAAAGTCGTTAAGTACCATAGCAGAGTCCTTAAATAATGCAGCAGAGACCTTAAATAATGCAACAAAGTCCTTAAATAATGCAGCAGATTCCTTAAATTCTGCAGCAGCGTCCTTAAATAATGCAACAAAGTCCTTAAATAATGCAGCAGAGTCCTTAAATAATGCAACAAAGTCCTTAAATAATGCAAAAGAGTCCTTAAATAATGCAGCTGAGTCCTCAAATGCTTCAGCAGGATCCTTAAATAATGCAGCAGGATCCTTAAATAATGCAGCAAAGTCCTTAAATAATGCAGCAGAGTCCTTACATAATGCAACAAACTCCTTAAATAATGCAGCAGAGTCCTTAAATAATGCAACAAAGTCCTTAAATAATGCAAAAGAGTCCTTAAATAAAGCAGCAAAGCCCTTACATAATGCAGCAGAGTCCTTAAATAATGCATCTGAGTGCCCAAATGCTTCAGCAGAGTCATTAAATACTGCAGCAGAGACCTTAAATAATGCAACAAAGTCCTTAAATAATGCAGCAGAGTCCTTAAATAATGCAACAAAGTCCTTAAATAATGCAGCAGATTCCTTAAATTCTGCAGCAGCGTCCTTAAATAATGCATCAAAGTCCTTAAATAATGCAGCAGAGTCCTTAAATACCGCAGCAGAGTCCTTAAATAATGCAGCAAATTCCTTATATAATGCAGCAGAGTCCTTAAATAATGCAGCAGAGTCCTCAAATGCTTCAGCAGAGTCATTAAATAATGCAGCAAAGTCCTTAAATAATGCAGCAGAGTCCTTAAATAATGCAGCTGAGTCCTCAAATGCTTCAGCAGAGTCATTAAATAATGCAGAAGACTCCTTAAATAATGCAGGAAAGTCCTTAAATAAAGCAGCAGAGTCCTTAGATAATGCAGCAGAGTCGTTAAATAATGCAGCAAAGTCCTTAAATAATGCAGCTGAGTCCTCAAATGCTTCAGCAGGATCCTTAAATAATGCAGCAGGATCCTTAAATAATGCAATAAAGTCCTTAAATTATGCAGCAGAGTCCTTAAATAATGCAGCAAAGTCCTTAAATAATGCAGCAGAGTCCTTACATAATGCAACAAACTCCTTAAATAATGCAGCAGAGTCCTTAAATAATGCAACAAAGTTCTTAAATAATGCATCAAAGTCCTTAAATAATGCAGCAAAGTCCTTAAATAATGCAGCAAATTCCTTAAATAATGCAGCAGAGTCCTTAAATAATGCAGCTGAGTCCTCAAATACTTCAGCAGAGTCATTAAATAATGCAGAAGAGTCCTTAAATAATGCAGCAAAGTTCTTAAATAATGCAGCAGAGTCCTTAAATAACGCAGCAGAGTCGTTAAATAATGCAGCAAAGTCCTTAAATAATGCAGCTGAGTCCTCAAATGCTTCAGCAGGATCCTTAAATAATGCAGCAGAGACCTTTAATAATGCAGCTGAGTCCTCAAATGCTTCAGCAGAGTCATTAAATAATGCAGCAGGATCCTAAAATAATGCAATAAAGTCCTTAAATTATGCAGCAGAGTCCTTAAATAATGCAGCAAAGTCCTTAAATAATGCAGCAGAGTCCTTACATAATGCAACAAAGTCCTTAAATAATGCAGCAGAGTCCTTAAATAATGCAACAAAGTTCTTAAATAATGCAGCAGAGTCCTTAAATAATGCAGCAAAGTCCTTAAGTACCATAGCAGAGTCCTTAAATAATGCAGCAGAGACCTTAAATAATGCAACAAAGTCCTTAAATAATGAAGCAGATTCCTTAAATTCTGCAGCAGTGTCCTTAAATAATGCATCAAAGTCCTTAAATAATGCAGCAGAGTCCTTAAATAATGCAGCAAAGTAATTAAATAATGCAGCAGAGTCCTTAAATAATGCAGCAAAGTCCTTAAATAATGCAGCAGAGTCCTTAAATACCAAAGCATAGTCCTTAAATAATGCGGCAGAGTCCTTAAATAATGCAACAAAGTCCTTAAATAATGCAGCAGAGTCCTTAAATAATGCAACAAAGTCCTTAAATAATGCAGCAAAGTCCTTAAATAAAGCAGCAAAGTCCTTACATAATGCAGCAGAGTCCTTAAACAATGCATCTGAGTCCCCAATTGCTTCAGCAGAGTCATTAAACACTGCAGCAGAGTCCTTAAATAATGCAGCAAAGTCTTAAATAATGCAGCAGAGTCCTTAAATAACGCAGCAGTCCTTAAATAATGCAGCAAAGTCCTTAAATAATGCAGCAGAGTCCTTAAATACCGCAGCAGAGTCATTAAATAATGCAGCAGAGTCCTTAAATAATACAGCAGAGACCTTAAATAATGCAGCTGAGTCCTCAAATGCTTCAGCAAAGTCATTAAATAATGCAGCAGAGTCCTTAAATAATGCAATAAAGTCCTTAAATAATGCAGCAGACTTCTAACATAATGCAACATAGTCCTTAAATAATGCAGCAGAGTCCTTATATAATGCAACAAAGTCATTAAATAATGCAGCAGAGTCCTTAAATAATGCAGCAAAGTCCTTAAATAATACAGCAGAGTCCTCAAGTACCACAGCATAGTCCTTAAATAATGCAGCAAAGTCCTTAAATAATGCAGCAGAGTCCTTAAATAATGCAACAAAGTCCTTAAATAATGCAGCAGAGTCCTTAAATACCGCAGCAGAGTCGTTAAATAATGCAGCAAAGTCCTTAAATAATACAACAAAGTCCTTAAATAATGCAGCAGAGTCATTAAATAATGCAGCAAAGTCCTTAAATAATGCAGCAGAGTCCTTAAATAATGCAGCAAATTCCTTAAATAATGCAGCAGAGTCATTAAATAATGCAATAAAGTCCTTAAATAATGCAACAGAGTCCTTAAATAATGCAGCAAAGTCCTTAAATAATGCAGCAGAGTCCTTAAATAATGCAAAAAAGTCCTTAAATAATGCAGCAGAGTCCTTAAATAATACAGCAAAGTCCTTAAATAATGCAGCAGAGTCCTTAAATAATGCAACAAAGTCCTTAAATAATGCAGTAGAGTCCTTAAATAATACAGCAAAGTCCTTAAATAATGCAGCAGAGTCCTAAAATAATGCAGCAAAGTCCTTAAATAATGCAGCAGAGTCCTTAAATACCGCAGCAGAGTCCTTAAATAATGCAGCAAAGTAATTAAATAATGCAGCAGAGTCCTTAAATAATGCAGCAAAGTCCTTAAATAATGCAGCAGAGTCCTTAAATACCAAAGCATAGTCCTTAAATAATGCGGCAGAGTCCTTAAATAATGCAACAAAGTCCTTAAATAATGCAGCAGAGTCCTTAAATAATGCAACAAAGTCCTTAAATAATGCAGCAAAGTCCTTAAATAAAGCAGCAAAGTCCTTACATAATGCAGCAGAGTCCTTAAACAATGCATCTGAGTCCCCAATTGCTTCAGCACAGTCATTAAACACTGCAGCAGAGTCCTTAAATAATGCAGCAAAGTCTTAAATAATGCAGCAGAGTCCTTAAATAACGCAGCAGTCCTTAAATAATGCAGCAAAGTCCTTAAATAATGCAGCAGAGTCCTTAAAAATACCGCAGCAGAGTCATTAAATAATGCAGCAGAGTCCTTATATAATACAGCAGAGACCTTAAATAATGCAGCTGAATCCTCAAATGCTTCAGCAGAGTCATTAAATAATGCAGCAGAGTCCTTAAATAATGCAATAAAGTCCTTAAATAATGCAGCAGAGTCCTTAAATAATGCAGCAAAGTCCTTAAATAATGCAGCAGACTTCTAACATAATGCAACATAGTCCTTAAATAACGCAGCAGAGTCCTTATATAATGCAACAAAGTCATTAAATAATGCAGCAGAGTCCTTAAATAATGCAGCAAAGTCCTTAAATAATACAGCAGAGTCCTTAAGTACCACAGCATAGTCCTTAAATAATGCAGCAAAGTCCTTAAATAATGCAGCAGAGTCCTTAAATAATGCAACAAAGTCCTTAAATAATGCAGCAGAGTCCTTAAATACCGCAGCAGAGTCCTTAAATAATGCAGCAAAGTCCTTAAATAATACAACAAAGTCCTTAAATAATGCAGCAGAGTCATTAAATAATGCAGCAAAGTCCTTAAATAATGCAGCAGAGTCCTTAAATAATGCAGCAAATTCCTTAAATAATGCAGCAGAGTCATTAAATAATGCAATAAAGTCCTTAAAAAATGCAACAGAGTCCTTAAATAATGCAGCAAAGTCCTTAAATAATGCAGCAGAGTCCTTAAATAATGCAAAAAAGTCCTTAAATAATGCAGCAGAGTCCTTAAATAATACAGCAAAGTCCTTAAATAATGCAGCAGAGTCCTTAAATAATGCAACAAAGTCCTTAAATAATGCAGTAGAGTCCTTAAATAATACAGCAAAGTCCTTAAATAATGCAGCAGAGTCCTAAAATAATGCAGCAAAGTCCTTAAATAATGCAGCAGAGTTCTTGAACACAGCAGCAGAGTCCTTAAATAATGCAGCAAGTAATTAAATAATGCAGCAAAGTCCTTAAGTAATGCAGCAAAGTCCTTAATTGATGCAGCAATGTCCTTAAATAATGTAACAAATTCCTTAAATAATGCAGCAGCGTCCTTAAATAATGCAACAAATTCCTTAAATAATGCAGCAGAGTCCTTAAATACCACAGCAGAGTCCTTAAATAATGCAGCAGAGACCTTAAATAATGCAACAAAGTCCTTAAATAATGCAGCAGATTCCTTAAATTCTGCAGCAGCGTCCTTAAATAATGCATCAAAGTCCTTAAATAATGCAGCAGAGTCCTTAAATACCGCAGCAGAGTCCTTAAATAATGCAGCAAATTCCTTAAATAATGCAGCAGAGTCCTTAAATAATGCAGCTGAGTCCTCAAATGCTTCGGCAGAGTCATTAAATAATGCAGCAGCGTCCTTAAATAATGCATCAAAGTCCTTAAATAATGCAGCAGAGTCCTTAAATAATGCAGCTGAGTCCTCAAATGCTTCAGCAGAGTCATTAAATAATGCAGCAAAGTCCTTAAATAATGCAGCAGAGTCCTTAAATAATGCAGCTGAGTCCTCAAATGCTTCAGCAGAGTCATTAAATAATGCAGAAGACTCCTTAAATAATGCAGGAAAGTCCTTAAATAAAGCAGCAGAGTCCTTAGATAATGCAGCAGAGTCGTTAAATAATGCAGCAAAGTCCTTAAATAATGCAGCTGAGTCCTCAAATGCTTCAGCAGGATCCTTAAATAATGCAGCAGGATCCTTAAATAATGCAATAAAGTCCTTAAATTATGCAGCAGAGTCCTTAAATAATGCAGCAGAGTCCTTACATAATGCAACAAACTCCTTAAATAATGCATCAAAGTCCTTAAATAATGCAGCAAAGTCCTTAAATAATGCAGCAAAGTCGTTAAGTACCATAGCAGAGTCCTTAAATAATGCAGCAGAGACCTTAAATAATGCAACAAAGTCCTTAAATAATGCAGCAGATTCCTTAAATTCTGCAGCAGCGTCCTTAAATAATGCAGCAGAGTCCTTAAATACCGCAGCAGAGTCCTTAAATAATGCAGCAAATTCCTTAAATAATGCAGCAGAGTCCTTAAATAATGCAGCTGAGTCCTCAAATGCTTCAGCAGAGTCATTAAATAATGCAGCAAAGTCCTTAAATAATGCAGCAGAGTCCTTAAATAATGCAGCTGAGTCCTCAAATGCTTCAGCAGAGTCATTAAATAATGCAGAAGACTCCTTAAATAATGCAGGAAAGTCCTTAAATAAAGCAGCAGAGTCCTTAGATAATGCAGCAGAGTCGTTAAATAATGCAGCAAAGTCCTTAAATAATGCAGCTGAGTCCTCAAATGCTTCAGCAGGATCCTTAAATAATGCAGCAGGATCCTTAAATAATGCAATAAAGTCCTTAAATTATGCAGCAGAGTCCTTAAATAATGCAGCAGAGTCCTTACATAATGCAACAAACTCCTTAAATAATGCAGCAGAGTCCTTAAATAATGCAACAAAGTTCTTAAATAATGCATCAAAGTCCTTAAATAATGCAGCAAAGTCCTTAAATAATGCAGCAAAGTCGTTAAGTACCATAGCAGAGTCCTTAAATAATGCAGCAGAGACCTTAAATAATGCAACAAAGTCCTTAAATAATGCAGCAGATTCCTTAAATTCTGCAGCAGCGTCCTTAAATAATGCAACAAAGTCCTTAAATAATGCAGCAGAGTCCTTAAATAATGCAACAAAGTCCTTAAATAATGCAAAAGAGTCCTTAAATAATGCAGCTGAGTCCTCAAATGCTTCAGCAGGATCCTTAAATAATGCAGCAGGATCCTTAAATAATGCAGCAAAGTCCTTAAATAATGCAGCAGAGTCCTTACATAATGCAACAAACTCCTTAAATAATGCAGCAGAGTCCTTAAATAATGCAACAAAGTCCTTAAATAATGCAAAAGAGTCCTTAAATAAAGCAGCAAAGCCCTTACATAATGCAGCAGAGTCCTTAAATAATGCATCTGAGTGCCCAAATGCTTCAGCAGAGTCATTAAATACTGCAGCAGAGACCTTAAATAATGCAACAAAGTCCTTAAATAATGCAGCAGAGTCCTTAAATACCGCAGCAGAGTCCTTAAATAATGCAGCTGAGTCCTCAATTACTTCAGCAGAGTCATTAAATAATGCAGAAGAGTCCTTAAATAATGCAGCAAAGTTCTTAAATAATGCAGCAGAGTCCTTAAATAACGCAGCAGAGTCGTTAAATAATGCAGCAAAGTCCTTAAATAATGCAGCTGAGTCCTCAAATGCTTCAGCAGGATCCTTAAATAATGCAGCAGAGACCTTTAATAATGCAGCTGAGTCCTCAAATGCTTCAGCAGAGTCATTAAATAATGCAGCAGGATCCTAAAATAATGCAATAAAGTCCTTAAATTATGCAGCAGAGTCCTTAAATAATGCAGCAAAGTCCTTAAATAATGCAGCAGAGTCCTTACATAATGCAACAAAGTCCTTAAATAATGCAGCAGAGTCCTTAAATAATGCAACAAAGTTCTTAAATAATGCAGCAGAGTCCTTAAATAATGCAGCAAAGTCCTTAAGTACCATAGCAGAGTCCTTAAATAATGCAGAAGAGACCTTAAATAATGCAACAAAGTCCTTAAATAATGAAGCAGATTCCTTAAATTCTGCAGCAGTGTCCTTAAATAATGCATCAAAGTCCTTAAATAATGCAGCAGAGTCCTTAAATACCGCAGCAGAGTCCTTAAATAATGCAGCAAAGTAATTAAATAATGCAGCAGAGTCCTTAAATAATGCAGCAAAGTCCTTAAATAATGCAGCAGAGTCCTTAAATACCAAAGCATAGTCCTTAAATAATGCGGCAGAGTCCTTAAATAATGCAACAAAGTCCTTAAATAATGCAGCTGAGTCCTTAAATAATGCAACAAAGTCCTTAAATAATGCAGCAAAGTCCTTAAATAAAGCAGCAAAGTCCTTACATAATGCAGCAGAGTCCTTAAACAATGCATCTGAGTCCCCAATTGCTTCAGCAGAGTCATTAAACACTGCAGCAGAGTCCTTAAATAATGCAGCAAAGTCTTAAATAATGCAGCAGAGTCCTTAAATAACGCAGCAGTCCTTAAATAATGCAGCAAAGTCCTTAAATAATGCAGCAGAGTCCTTAAATACCGCAGCAGAGTCATTAAATAATGCAGCAGAGTCCTTAAATAATACAGCAGAGACCTTAAATAATGCAGCTGAGTCCTCAAATGCTTCAGCAGAGTCATTAAATAATGCAGCAGAGTCCTTAAATAATGCAATAAAGTCCTTAAATAATGCAGCAGAGTCCTTAAATAATGCGGCAAGTCCTTAAATAATGCAGCAGACTTCTAACATAATGCAACATAGTCCTTAAATAATGCAGCAGAGTCCTTATATAATGCAACAAAGTCATTAAATAATGCAGCAGAGTCCTTAAATAATGCAGCAAAGTCCTTAAATAATACAGCAGAGTCCTTAAGTACCACAGCATAGTCCTTAAATAATGCAGCAAAGTCCTTAAATAATGCAGCAGAGTCCTTAAATAATGCAACAAAGTCCTTAAATAATGCAGCAGAGTCCTTAAATACCGCAGCAGAGTCCTTAAATAATGCAGCAAAGTCATTAAATAATACAACAAAGTCCTTAAATAATGCAGCAGAGTCATTAAATAATGCAGCAAAGTCCTTAAATAATGCGGCAGAGTCCTTAAATAATGCAGCAAATTCCTTAAATAATGCAGCAGAGTCATTAAATAATGCAATAAAGTCCTTAAATAATGCAACAGAGTCCTTAAATAATGCAGCAAAGTCCTTAAATAATGCAGCAGAGTCCTTAAATAATGCAAAAAAGTCCTTAAATAATGCAGCAGAGTCCTTAAATAATACAGCAAAGTCCTTAAATAATGCAGCAGAGTCCTTAAATAATGCAACAAAGTCCTTAAATAATGCAGTAGAGTCCTTAAATAATACAGCAAAGTCCTTAAATAATGCAGCAGAGTCCTAAAATAATGCAGCAAAGTCCTTAAATAATGCAGCAGAGTTCTTAAACACAGCAGCAGAGTCCTTAAATAATGCAGCAAGTAATTAAATAATGCAGCAGAGTCCTTAAGTAATGCAGCAAAGTCCTTAATTAATGCAGCAAAGTCCTTAAATAATGCAACAAATTCCTTAAATAATGCAGCAGCGTCCTTAAATAATGCAACAAATTCCTTTAATAATGCAGCAGAGTCCTTAAATACCACAGCAGAGTCCTTAAATAATGCAGCAGAGACCTTAAATAATGCAACAAAGTCCTTAAATAATGCAGCAGATTCCTTAAATTCTGCAGCAGCGTCCTTAAATAATGCATCAAAGTCCTTAAATAATGCAGCAGAGTCCTTAAATACCGCAGCAGAGTCCTTAAATAATGCAGCAAATTCCTTATATAATGCAGCAGAGTCCTTAAATAATGCAGCAGAGTCCTCAAATGCTTCAGCAGAGTCATTAAATAATGCAGCAAAGTCCTTAAATAATGCAGCAGAGTCCTTAAATAATGCAGCTGAGTCCTCAAATGCTTCAGCAGAGTCATTAAATAATGCAGAAGACTCCTTAAATAATGCAGGAAAGTCCTTAAATAAAGCAGCAGAGTCCTTAGATAATGCAGCAGAGTCGTTAAATAATGCAGCAAAGTCCTTAAATAATGCAGCTGAGTCCTCAAATGCTTCAGCAGGATCCTTAAATAATGCAGCAGGATCCTTAAATAATGCAATAAAGTCCTTAAATTATGCAGCAGAGTCCTTAAATAATGCAGCAAAGTCCTTAAATAATGCAGCAGAGTCCTTACATAATGCAGCAGAGTCCTTAAATAATGCAGCAAAGTCCTTAAATAATGCAGCAGAGTCCTTACATAATGCAACAAACTCCTTAAATAATGCAGCAGAGTCCTTAAATAATGCAACAAAGTTCTTAAATAATGCATCAAAGTCCTTAAATAATGCAGCAAAGTCCTTAAATAATGCAGCAAATTCCTTAAATAATGCAGCAGAGTCCTTAAATAATGCAGCTGAGTCCTCAAATACTTCAGCAGAGTCATTAAATAATGCAGAAGAGTCCTTAAATAATGCAGCAAAGTTCTTAAATAATGCAGCAGAGTCCTTAAATAACGCAGCAGAGTCGTTAAATAATGCAGCAAAGTCCTTAAATAATGCAGCTGAGTCCTCAAATGCTTCAGCAGGATCCTTAAATAATGCAGCAGAGACCTTTAATAATGCAGCTGAGTCCTCAAATGCATCAGCAGAGTCATTAAATAATGCAGCAGGATCCTAAAATAATGCAATAAAGTCCTTAAATTATGCAGCAGAGTCCTTAAATAATGCAGCAAAGTCCTTAAATAATGCAGCAGAGTCCTTACATAATGCAACAAAGTCCTTAAATAATGCAGCAGAGTCCTTAAATAATGCAACAAAGTTCTTAAATAATGCAGCAGAGTCCTTAAATAATGCAGCAAAGTCCTTAAGTACCATAGCAGAGTCCTTAAATAATGCAGCAGAGACCTTAAATAATGCAACAAAGCCCTTAAATAATGAAGCAGATTCCTTAAATTCTGCAGCAGTGTCCTTAAATAATGCATTAAAGTCCTTAAATAATGCAGCAGAGTCCTTAAATAATGCAGCAAAGTAATTAAATAATGCAGCAGAGTCCTTAAATAATGCAGCAAAGTCCTTAAATAATGCAGCAGAGTCCTTAAATACCAAAGCATAGTCCTTAAATAATGCGGCAGAGTCCTTAAATAATGCAACAAAGTCCTTAAATAATGCAGCAGAGTCCTTAAATAATGCAACAAAGTCCTTAAATAATGCAGCAAAGTCCTTAAATAAAGCAGCAAAGTCCTTACATAATGCAGCAGAGTCCTTAAACAATGCATCTGAGTCCCCAATTGCTTCAGCAGAGTCATTAAACACTGCAGCAGAGTCCTTAAATAATGCAGCAAAGTCTTAAATAATGCAGCAGAGTCCTTAAATAACGCAGCAGTCCTTAAATAATGCAGCAAAGTCCTTAAATAATGCAGCAGAGTCCTTAAATACCGCAGCAGAGTCATTAAATAATGCAGCAGAGTCCTTAAATAATACAGCAGAGACCTTAAATAATGCAGCTGAGTCCTCAAATGCTTCAGCAAAGTCATTAAATAATGCAGCAGAGTCCTTAAATAATGCAATAAAGTCCTTAAATAATGCAGCAGACTTCTAACATAATGCAACATAGTCCTTAAATAATGCAGCAGAGTCCTTATATAATGCAACAAAGTCATTAAATAATGCAGCAGAGTCCTTAAATAATGCAGCAAAGTCCTTAAATAATACAGCAGAGTCCTTAAGTACCACAGCATAGTCCTTAAATAATGCAGCAAAGTCCTTAAATAATGCAGCAGAGTCCTTAAATAATGCAACAAAGTCCTTAAATAATGCAGCAGAGTCCTTAAATACCGCAGCAGAGTCGTTAAATAATGCAGCAAAGTCCTTAAATAATACAACAAAGTCCTTAAATAATGCAGCAGAGTCATTAAATAATGCAGCAAAGTCCTTAAATAATGCAGCAGAGTCCTTAAATAATGCAGCAAATTCCTTAAATAATGCAGCAGAGTCATTAAATAATGCAATAAAGTCCTTAAATAATGCAACAGAGTCCTTAAATAATGCAGCAAAGTCCTTAAATAATGCAGCAGAGTCCTTAAATAATGCAAAAAAGTCCTTAAATAATGCAGCAGAGTCCTTAAATAATACAGCAAAGTCCTTAAATAATGCAGCAGAGTCCTTAAATAATGCAACAAAGTCCTTAAATAATGCAGTAGAGTCCTTAAATAATACAGCAAAGTCCTTAAATAATGCAGCAGAGTCCTAAAATAATGCAGCAAAGTCCTTAAATAATGCAGCAGAGTCCTTAAATACCGCAGCAGAGTCCTTAAATAATGCAGCAAAGTAATTAAATAATGCAGCAGAGTCCTTAAATAATGCAGCAAAGTCCTTAAATAATGCAGCAGAGTCCTTAAATACCAAAGCATAGTCCTTAAATAATGCGGCAGAGTCCTTAAATAATGCAACAAAGTCCTTAAATAATGCAGCAGAGTCCTTAAATAATGCAACAAAGTCCTTAAATAATGCAGCAAAGTCCTTAAATAAAGCAGCAAAGTCCTTACATAATGCAGCAGAGTCCTTAAACAATGCATCTGAGTCCCCAATTGCTTCAGCACAGTCATTAAACACTGCAGCAGAGTCCTTAAATAATGCAGCAAAGTCTTAAATAATGCAGCAGAGTCCTTAAATAACGCAGCAGTCCTTAAATAATGTAGCAAAGTCCTTAAATAATGCAGCAGAGTCCTTAAATACCGCAGCAGAGTCATTAAATAATGCAGCAGAGTCCTTATATAATACAGCAGAGACCTTAAATAATGCAGCTGAGTCCTCAAATGCTTCAGCAGAGTCATTAAATAATGCAGCAGAGTCCTTAAATAATGCAATAAAGTCCTTAAATAATGCAGCAGAGTCCTTAAATAATGCAGCAAAGTCCTTAAATAATGCAGCAGACTTCTAACATAATGCAACATAGTCCTTAAATAATGCAGCAGAGTCCTTATATAATGCAACAAAGTCATTAAATAATGCAGCAGAGTCCTTAAATAATGCAGCAAAGTCCTTAAATAATACAGCAGAGTCCTTAAGTACCACAGCATAGTCCTTAAATAATGCAGCAAAGTCCTTAAATAATGCAGCAGAGTCCTTAAATAATGCAACAAAGTCCTTAAATAATGCAGCAGAGTCCTTAAATACCGCAGCAGAGTCCTTAAATAATGCAGCAAAGTCCTTAAATAATACAACAAAGTCCTTAAATAATGCAGCAGAGTCATTAAATAATGCAGCAAAGTCCTTAAATAATGCAGCAGAGTCCTTAAATAATGCAGCAAATTCCTTAAATAATGCAGCAGAGTCATTAAATAATGCAATAAAGTCCTTAAATAATGCAACAGAGTCCTTAAATAATGCAGCAAAGTCCTTAAATAATGCAGCAGAGTCCTTAAATAATGCAAAAAAGTCCTTAAATAATGCAGCAGAGTCCTTAAATAATACAGCAAAGTCCTTAAATAATGCAGCAGAGTCCTTAAATAATGCAACAAAGTCCTTAAATAATGCAGTAGAGTCCTTAAATAATACAGCAAAGTCCTTAAATAATGCAGCAGAGTCCTAAAATAATGCAGCAAAGTCCTTAAATAATGCAGCAGAGTTCTTAAACACAGCAGCAGAGTCCTTAAATAATGCAGCAAGTAATTAAATAATGCAGCAAAGTCCTTAAGTAATGCAGCAAAGTCCTTAATTGATGCAGCAAAGTCCTTAAATAATGCAACAAATTCCTTAAATAATGCAGCAGCGTCCTTAAATAATGCAACAAATTCCTTAAATAATGCAGCAGAGTCCTTAAATACCACAGCAGAGTCCTTAAATAATGCAGCAGAGACCTTAAATAATGCAACAAAGTCCTTAAATAATGCAGCAGATTCCTTAAATTCTGCAGCAGCGTCCTTAAATAATGCATCAAAGTCCTTAAATAATGCAGCAGAGTCCTTAAATACCGCAGCAGAGTCCTTAAATAATGCAGCAAATTCCTTAAATAATGCAGCAGAGTCCTTAAATAATGCAGCTGAGTCCTCAAATGCTTCAGCAGAGTCATTAAATAATGCAGCAGCGTCCTTAAATAATGCATCAAAGTCCTTAAATAATGCAGCAGAGTCCTTAAATACTGCAGCAGAGTCCTTAAATAATGCAGCAAATTCCTTAAATAATGCAGCAGAGTCCTTAAATAATGCAGCTGAGTCCACAAATGCTTCAGCAGGATCCTTAAATAATGCAGCAGGATCCTTAAATAATGCAATAAAGTCCTTAAATTATGCAGCAGAGTCCTTAAATAATGCAGCAAAGTCCTTAAATAATGCAGCAGAGTCCTTACATAATGCAACAAACTCCTTAAATAATGCAGCAGAGTCCTTAAATAATGCAACAAAGTTCTTAAATAATGCATCAAAGTCCTTAAATAATGCAGCAAAGTCCTTAAATAATGCAGCAAAGTCGTTAAGTACCATAGCAGAGTCCTTAAATAATGCAGCAGAGACCTTAAATAATGCAACAAAGTCCTTAAATAATGCAGCAGATTCCTTAAATTCTGCAGCAGCGTCCTTAAATAATGCAACAAAGTCCTTAAATAATGCAGCAGAGTCCTTAAATAATGCAACAAAGTCCTTAAATAATGCAAAAGAGTCCTTAAATAAAGCAGCAAAGCCCTTACATAATGCAGCAGAGTCCTTAAATAATGCATCTGAGTCCCCAAATGCTTCAGCAGAGTCATTAAATACTGCAGCAGAGTCCTTAAATAATGCAACAAAGTCCTTAAATAATCCAGCAGCGTCCTTAAATAATGCAACAAATTCCTTAAATAATGCAGCAGAGTCCTTAAATACCACAGCAGAGTCCTTAAATAATGCAGCAGAGACCTTAAATAATGCAACAAAGTCCTTAAATAATGCAGCAGATTCCTTAAATTCTGCAGCAGCGTCCTTAAATAATGCATCAAAGTCCTTAAATAATGCAGCAGAGTCCTTAAATACCGCAGCAGAGTCCTTAAATAATGCAGCAAATTCCTTATATAATGCAGCAGAGTCCTTAAATAATGCAGCAGAGTCCTCAAATGCTTCAGCAGAGTCATTAAATAATGCAGCAAAGTCCTTAAATAATGCAGCAGAGTCCTTAAATAATGCAGCTGAGTCCTCAAATGCTTCAGCAGAGTCATTAAATAATGCAGAAGACTCCTTAAATAATGCAGGAAAGTCCTTAAATAAAGCAGCAGAGTCCTTAGATAATGCAGCAGAGTCGTTAAATAATGCAGCAAAGTCCTTAAATAATGCAGCTGAGTCCTCAAATGCTTCAGCAGGATCCTTAAATAATGCAGCAGGATCCTTAAATAATGCAATAAAGTCCTTAAATTATGCAGCAGAGTCCTTAAATAATGCAGCAAAGTCCTTAAATAATGCAGCAGAGTCCTTACATAATGCAACAAACTCCTTAAATAATGCAGCAGAGTCCTTAAATAATGCAACAAAGTTCTTAAATAATGCATCAAAGTCCTTAAATAATGCAGCAAAGTCCTTAAATAATGCAGCAAATTCCTTAAATAATGCAGCAGAGTCCTTAAATAATGCAGCTGAGTCCTCAAATACTTCAGCAGAGTCATTAAATAATGCAGAAGAGTCCTTAAATAATGCAGCAAAGTTCTTAAATAATGCAGCAGAGTCCTTAAATAACGCAGCAGAGTCGTTAAATAATGCAGCAAAGTCCTTAAATAATGCAGCTGAGTCCTCAAATGCTTCAGCAGGATCCTTAAATAATGCAGCAGAGACCTTTAATAATGCAGCTGAGTCCTCAAATGCTTCAGCAGAGTCATTAAATAATGCAGCAGAGTCCTTAAATAATGCAATAAAGTCCTTAAATAATGCAGCAGACTTCTAACATAATGCAACATAGTCCTTAAATAATGCAGCAGAGTCCTTATATAATGCAACAAAGTCATTAAATAATGCAGCAGAGTCCTTAAATAATGCAGCAAAGTCCTTAAATAATACAGCAGAGTCCTTAAGTACCACAGCATAGTCCTTAAATAATGCAGCAAAGTCCTTAAATAATGCAGCAGAGTCCTTAAATAATGCAACAAAGTCCTTAAATAATGCAGCAGAGTCCTTAAATACCGCAGCAGAGTCGTTAAATAATGCAGCAAAGTCCTTAAATAATACAACAAAGTCCTTAAATAATGCAGCAGAGTCATTAAATAATGCAGCAAAGTCCTTAAATAATGCAGCAGAGTCCTTAAATAATGCAGCAAATTCCTTAAATAATGCAGCAGAGTCATTAAATAATGCAATAAAGTCCTTAAATAATGCAACAGAGTCCTTAAATAATGCAGCAAAGTCCTTAAATAATGCAGCAGAGTCCTTAAATAATGCAAAAAAGTCCTTAAATAATGCAGCAGAGTCCTTAAATAATACAGCAAAGTCCTTAAATAATGCAGCAGAGTCCTTAAATAATGCAACAAAGTCCTTAAATAATGCAGTAGAGTCCTTAAATAATACAGCAAAGTCCTTAAATAATGCAGCAGAGTCCTAAAATAATGCAGCAAAGTCCTTAAATAATGCAGCAGAGTCCTTAAATACCGCAGCAGAGTCCTTAAATAATGCAGCAAAGTAATTAAATAATGCAGCAGAGTCCTTAAATAATGCAGCAAAGTCCTTAAATAATGCAGCAGAGTCCTTAAATACCAAAGCATAGTCCTTAAATAATGCGGCAGAGTCCTTAAATAATGCAACAAAGTCCTTAAATAATGCAGCAGAGTCCTTAAATAATGCAACAAAGTCCTTAAATAATGCAGCAAAGTCCTTAAATAAAGCAGCAAAGTCCTTACATAATGCAGCAGAGTCCTTAAACAATGCATCTGAGTCCCCAATTGCTTCAGCACAGTCATTAAACACTGCAGCAGAGTCCTTAAATAATGCAGCAAAGTCTTAAATAATGCAGCAGAGTCCTTAAATAACGCAGCAGTCCTTAAATAATGTAGCAAAGTCCTTAAATAATGCAGCAGAGTCCTTAAATACCGCAGCAGAGTCATTAAATAATGCAGCAGAGTCCTTATATAATACAGCAGAGACCTTAAATAATGCAGCTGAGTCCTCAAATGCTTCAGCAGAGTCATTAAATAATGCAGCAGAGTCCTTAAATAATGCAATAAAGTCCTTAAATAATGCAGCAGAGTCCTTAAATAATGCAGCAAAGTCCTTAAATAATGCAGCAGACTTCTAACATAATGCAACATAGTCCTTAAATAATGCAGCAGAGTCCTTATATAATGCAACAAAGTCATTAAATAATGCAGCAGAGTCCTTAAATAATGCAGCAAAGTCCTTAAATAATACAGCAGAGTCCTTAAGTACCACAGCATAGTCCTTAAATAATGCAGCAAAGTCCTTAAATAATGCAGCAGAGTCCTTAAATAATGCAACAAAGTCCTTAAATAATGCAGCAGAGTCCTTAAATACCGCAGCAGAGTCCTTAAATAATGCAGCAAAGTCCTTAAATAATACAACAAAGTCCTTAAATAATGCAGCAGAGTCATTAAATAATGCAGCAAAGTCCTTAAATAATGCAGCAGAGTCCTTAAATAATGCAGCAAATTCCTTAAATAATGCAGCAGAGTCATTAAATAATGCAATAAAGTCCTTAAATAATGCAACAGAGTCCTTAAATAATGCAGCAAAGTCCTTAAATAATGCAGCAGAGTCCTTAAATAATGCAAAAAAGTCCTTAAATAATGCAGCAGAGTCCTTAAATAATACAGCAAAGTCCTTAAATAATGCAGCAGAGTCCTTAAATAATGCAACAAAGTCCTTAAATAATGCAGTAGAGTCCTTAAATAATACAGCAAAGTCCTTAAATAATGCAGCAGAGTCCTAAAATAATGCAGCAAAGTCCTTAAATAATGCAGCAGAGTTCTTAAACACAGCAGCAGAGTCCTTAAATAATGCAGCAAGTAATTAAATAATGCAGCAAAGTCCTTAAGTAATGCAGCAAAGTCCTTAATTGATGCAGCAAAGTCCTTAAATAATGCAACAAATTCCTTAAATAATGCAGCAGCGTCCTTAAATAATGCAACAAATTCCTTAAATAATGCAGCAGAGTCCTTAAATACCACAGCAGAGTCCTTAAATAATGCAGCAGAGACCTTAAATAATGCAACAAAGTCCTTAAATAATGCAGCAGATTCCTTAAATTCTGCAGCAGCGTCCTTAAATAATGCATCAAAGTCCTTAAATAATGCAGCAGAGTCCTTAAATACCGCAGCAGAGTCCTTAAATAATGCAGCAAATTCCTTAAATAATGCAGCAGAGTCCTTAAATAATGCAGCTGAGTCCTCAAATGCTTCAGCAGAGTCATTAAATAATGCAGCAGCGTCCTTAAATAATGCATCAAAGTCCTTAAATAATGCAGCAGAGTCCTTAAATACTGCAGCAGAGTCCTTAAATAATGCAGCAAATTCCTTAAATAATGCAGCAGAGTCCTTAAATAATGCAGCTGAGTCCACAAATGCTTCAGCAGGATCCTTAAATAATGCAGCAGGATCCTTAAATAATGCAATAAAGTCCTTAAATTATGCAGCAGAGTCCTTAAATAATGCAGCAAAGTCCTTAAATAATGCAGCAGAGTCCTTACATAATGCAACAAACTCCTTAAATAATGCAGCAGAGTCCTTAAATAATGCAACAAAGTTCTTAAATAATGCATCAAAGTCCTTAAATAATGCAGCAAAGTCCTTAAATAATGCAGCAAAGTCGTTAAGTACCATAGCAGAGTCCTTAAATAATGCAGCAGAGACCTTAAATAATGCAACAAAGTCCTTAAATAATGCAGCAGATTCCTTAAATTCTGCAGCAGCGTCCTTAAATAATGCAACAAAGTCCTTAAATAATGCAGCAGAGTCCTTAAATAATGCAACAAAGTCCTTAAATAATGCAAAAGAGTCCTTAAATAAAGCAGCAAAGCCCTTACATAATGCAGCAGAGTCCTTAAATAATGCATCTGAGTCCCCAAATGCTTCAGCAGAGTCATTAAATACTGCAGCAGAGTCCTTAAATAATGCAACAAAGTCCTTAAATAATCCAGCAGCGTCCTTAAATAATGCAACAAATTCCTTAAATAATGCAGCAGAGTCCTTAAATACCACAGCAGAGTCCTTAAATAATGCAGCAGAGACCTTAAATAATGCAACAAAGTCCTTAAATAATGCAGCAGATTCCTTAAATTCTGCAGCAGCGTCCTTAAATAATGCATCAAAGTCCTTAAATAATGCAGCAGAGTCCTTAAATACCGCAGCAGAGTCCTTAAATAATGCAGCAAATTCCTTATATAATGCAGCAGAGTCCTTAAATAATGCAGCAGAGTCCTCAAATGCTTCAGCAGAGTCATTAAATAATGCAGCAAAGTCCTTAAATAATGCAGCAGAGTCCTTAAATAATGCAGCTGAGTCCTCAAATGCTTCAGCAGAGTCATTAAATAATGCAGAAGACTCCTTAAATAATGCAGGAAAGTCCTTAAATAAAGCAGCAGAGTCCTTAGATAATGCAGCAGAGTCGTTAAATAATGCAGCAAAGTCCTTAAATAATGCAGCTGAGTCCTCAAATGCTTCAGCAGGATCCTTAAATAATGCAGCAGGATCCTTAAATAATGCAATAAAGTCCTTAAATTATGCAGCAGAGTCCTTAAATAATGCAGCAAAGTCCTTAAATAATGCAGCAGAGTCCTTACATAATGCAACAAACTCCTTAAATAATGCAGCAGAGTCCTTAAATAATGCAACAAAGTTCTTAAATAATGCATCAAAGTCCTTAAATAATGCAGCAAAGTCCTTAAATAATGCAGCAAATTCCTTAAATAATGCAGCAGAGTCCTTAAATAATGCAGCTGAGTCCTCAAATACTTCAGCAGAGTCATTAAATAATGCAGAAGAGTCCTTAAATAATGCAGCAAAGTTCTTAAATAATGCAGCAGAGTCCTTAAATAACGCAGCAGAGTCGTTAAATAATGCAGCAAAGTCCTTAAATAATGCAGCTGAGTCCTCAAATGCTTCAGCAGGATCCTTAAATAATGCAGCAGAGACCTTTAATAATGCAGCTGAGTCCTCAAATGCTTCAGCAGAGTCATTAAATAATGCAGCAGGATCCTAAAATAATGCAATAAAGTCCTTAAATTATGCAGCAGAGTCCTTAAATAATGCAGCAAAGTCCTTAAATAATGCAGCAGAGTCCTTACATAATGCAACAAAGTCCTTAAATAATGCAGCAGAGTCCTTAAATAATGCAACACAGTTCTTAAATAATGCAGCAGAGTCCTTAAATAATGCAGCAAAGTCCTTAAGTACCATAGCAGAGTCCTTAAATAATGCAGCAGAGACCTTAAATAATGCAACAAAGTCCTTAAATAATGAAGCAGATTCCTTAAATTCTGCAGCAGTGTCCTTAAATAATGCATCAAAGTCCTTAAATAATGCAGCAGAGTCCTTAAATAATGCAGCAAAGTAATTAAATAATGCAGCAGAGTCCTTAAATAATGCAGCAAAGTCCTTAAATAATGCAGCAGAGTCCTTAAATACCAAAGCATAGTCCTTAAATAATGCGGCAGAGTCCTTAAATAATGCAACAAAGTCCTTAAATAATGCAGCAGAGTCCTTAAATAATGCAACAAAGTCCTTAAATAATGCAGCAAAGTCCTTAAATAAAGCAGCAAAGTCCTTACATAATGCAGCAGAGTCCTTAAACAATGCATCTGAGTCCCCAATTGCTTCAGCAGAGTCATTAAACACTGCAGCAGAGTCCTTAAATAATGCAGCAAAGTCTTAAATAATGCAGCAGAGTCCTTAAATAACGCAGCAGTCCTTAAATAATGCAGCAAAGTCCTTAAATAATGCAGCAGAGTCCTTAAATACCGCAGCAGAGTCATTAAATAATGCAGCAGAGTCCTTAAATAATACAGCAGAGACCTTAAATAATGCAGCTGAGTCCTCAAATGCTTCAGCAAAGTCATTAAATAATGCAGCAGAGTCCTTAAATAATGCAATAAAGTCCTTAAATAATGCAGCAGACTTCTAACATAATGCAACATAGTCCTTAAATAATGCAGCAGAGTCCTTATATAATGCAACAAAGTCATTAAATAATGCAGCAGAGTCCTTAAATAATGCAGCAAAGTCCTTAAATAATACAGCAGAGTCCTTAAGTACCACAGCATAGTCCTTAAATAATGCAGCAAAGTCCTTAAATAATGCAGCAGAGTCCTTAAATAATGCAACAAAGTCCTTAAATAATGCAGCAGAGTCCTTAAATACCGCAGCAGAGTCCTTAAATAATGCAGCAAAGTCCTTAAATAATACAACAAAGTCCTTAAATAATGCAGCAGAGTCATTAAATAATGCAGCACAGTCCTTAAATAATGCAGCAGAGTCCTTAAATAATGCAGCAAATTCCTTAAATAATGCAGAAGAGTCATTAAATAATGCAATAAAGTCCTTAAATAATGCAACAGAGTCCTTAAATAATGCAGCAAAGTCCTTAAATAATGCAGCAGAGTCCTTAAATAATGCAAAAAAGTCCTTAAATAATGCAGCAGAGTCCTTACAAAATACAGCAAAGTCCTTAAATAATGCAGCAGAGTCCTTAAATAATGCAACAAAGTCCTTAAATAATGCAGTAGAGTCCTTAAATAATACAGCAAAGTCCTTAAATAATGCAGCAGAGTCCTAAAATAATGCAGCAAAGTCCTTAAATAATGCAGCAGAGTCCTTAAATACCGCAGCAGAGTCCTTAAATAATGCAGCAAAGTAATTAAATAATGCAGCAGAGTCCTTAAATAATGCAGCAAAGTCCTTAAATAATGCAGCAGAGTCCTTAAATACCAAAGCATAGTCCTTAAATAATGCGGCAGAGTCCTTAAATAATGCAACAAAGTCCTTAAATAATGCAGCAGAGTCCTTAAATAATGCAACAAAGTCCTTAAATAATGCAGCAAAGTCCTTAAATAAAGCAGCAAAGTCCTTACATAATGCAGCAGAGTCCTTAAACAATGCATCTGAGTCCCCAATTGCTTCAGCACAGTCATTAAACACTGCAGCAGAGTCCTTAAATAATGCAGCAAAGTCTTAAATAATGCAGCAGAGTCCTTAAATAACGCAGCAGTCCTTAAATAATGCAGCAAAGTCCTTAAATAATGCAGCAGAGTCCTTAAATACCGCAGCAGAGTCATTAAATAATGCAGCAGAGTCCTTATATAATACAGCAGAGACCTTAAATAATGCAGCTGAATCCTCAAATGCTTCTGCAGAGTCATTAAATAATGCAGCAGAGTCCTTAAATAATGCAATAAAGTCCTTAAATAATGCAGCAGAGTCCTTAAATAATGCAGCAAAGTCCTTAAATAATGCAGCAGACTTCTAACATAATGCAACATAGTCCTTAAATAACGCAGCAGAGTCCTTATATAATGCAACAAAGTCATTAAATAATGCAGCAGAGTCCTTAAATAATGCAGCAAAGTCCTTAAATAATACAGCAGAGTCCTTAAGTACCACAGCATAGTCCTTAAATAATGCAGCAAAGTCCTTAAATAATGCAGCAGAGTCCTTAAATAATGCAACAAAGTCCTTAAATAATGCAGCAGAGTCCTTAAATACCGCAGCAGAGTCCTTAAATAATGCAGCAAAGTCCTTAAATAATACAACAAAGTCCTTAAATAATGCAGCAGAGTCATTAAATAATGCAGCAAAGTCCTTAAATAATGCAGCAGAGTCCTTAAATAATGCAGCAAATTCCTTAAATAATGCAGCAGAGTCATTAAATAATGCAATAAAGTCCTTAAAAAATGCAACAGAGTCCTTAAATAATGCAGCAAAGTCCTTAAATAATGCAGCAGAGTCCTTAAATAAAGCAAAAAAGTCCTTAAATAATGCAGCAGAGTCCTTAAATAATACAGCAAAGTCCTTAAATAATGCAGCAGAGTCCTTAAATAATGCAACAAAGTCCTTAAATAATGCAGTAGAGTCCTTAAATAATACAGCAAAGTCCTTAAATAATGCAGCAGAGTCCTAAAATAATGCAGCAAAGTCCTTAAATAATGCAGCAGAGTTCTTAAACACAGCAGCAGAGTCCTTAAATAATGCAGCAAGTAATTAAATAATGCAGCAAAGTCCTTAAGTAATGCAGCAAAGTCCTTAATTGATGCAGCAAAGTCCTTAATTGATGCAGCAAAGTCCTTAAATAATGTAACAAATTCCTTAAATAATGCAGCAGCGTCCTTAAATAATGCAACAAATTCCTTAAATAATGCAGCAGAGTCCTTAAATACCACAGCAGAGTCCTTAAATAATGCAGCAGAGACCTTAAATAATGCAACAAAGTCCTTAAATAATGCAGCAGATTCCTTAAATTCTGCAGCAGCGTCCTTAAATAATGCATCAAAGTCCTTAAATAATGCAGCAGAGTCCTTAAATACCGCAGCAGAGTCCTTAAATAATGCAGCAAATTCCTTAAATAATGCAGCAGAGTCCTTAAATAATGCAGCTGAGTCCTCAAATGCTTCGGCAGAGTCATTAAATAATGCAGCAGCGTCCTTAAATAATGCATCAAAGTCCTTAAATAATGCAGCAGAGTCATTAAATACCGCAGCAGAGTCCTTAAATAATGCAGCAAATTCCTTAAATAATGCAGCAGAGTCCTTAAATAATGCAGCTGAGTCCTCAAATGCTTCAGCAGGATCCTTAAATAATGCAGCAGGATCCTTAAATAATGCAATAAAGTCCTTAAATTATGCTGCAGAGTCCTTAAATAATGCAGCAAAGTCCTTAAATAATGCAGCAGAGTCCTTACATAATGCAACAAACTCCTTAAATAATGCAGCAGAGTCCTTAAATAATGCAACAAAGTTCTTAAATAATGCATCAAAGTCCTTAAATAATGCAGCAAAGTCCTTAAATAATGCAGCAAAGTCGTTAAGTACCATAGCAGAGTCCTTAAATAATGCAGCAGAGACCTTAAATAATGCAACAAAGTCCTTAAATAATGCAGCAGATTCCTTAAATTCTGCAGCAGCGTCCTTAAATAATGCAACAAAGTCCTTAAATAATGCAGCAGAGTCCTTAAATAATGCAACAAAGTCCTTAAATAATGCAAAAGAGTCCTTAAATAAAGCAGCAAAGCCCTTACATAATGCAGCAGAGTCCTTAAATAATGCATCTGAGTCCCCAAATGCTTCATCAGAGTCATTAAATACTGCAGCAGAGTCCTTAAATAATGCAACAAAGTCCTTAAATAATCCAGCAGCGTCCTTAAATAATGCAACAAATTCCTTAAATAATGCAGCAGAGTCCTTAAATACCACAGCAGAGTCCTTAAATAATGCAGCAGAGACCTTAAATAATGCAACAAAGTCCTTAAATAATGCAGCAGATTCCTTAAATTCTGCAGCAGCGTCCTTAAATAATGCATCAAAGTCCTTAAATAATGCAGCAGAGTCCTTAAATACCGCAGCAGAGTCCTTAAATAATGCAGCAAATTCCTTAAATAATGCAGCAGAGTCCTTAAATAATGCAGCTGAGTCCTCAAATGCTTCAGCAGAGTCATTAAATAATGCAGCAAAGTCCTTAAATAATGCAGCAGAGTCCTTAAATAATGCAGCTGAGTCCTCAAATGCTTCAGCAGAGTCGTTAAATAATGCAGCAAAGTCCTTAAATAATGCAGCAGACTCCTTACATAATGCAACAAAGTCCTTAAATAATGCAGCAGAGTACTTATATAATGCAACAAAGTTATTAAATAATGCAGCAAAGTCCTTAAATAATGCAGCAGAGTCCTTAAATAATGCAACAAATTCCTTAAATAATGCAGCAGAGTCCTTAAATAATGCATCAAAGTCCTTAAATAATGCAGCAGAGTCCTTAAATACCGCAGCAGAGTCCTTAAATAATGCAGCTGAGTCCTCAAATACTTCAGCAGAGTCATTAAATAATGCAGAAGAGTCCTTAAATAATGCAGCAAAGTTCTTAAATAATGCAGCAGAGTCCTTAAATAACGCAGCAGAGTCGTTAAATAATGCAGCAAAGTCCTTAAATAATGCAGCTGAGTCCTCAAATGCTTCAGCAGGATCCTTAAATAATGCAGCAGAGACCTTTAATAATGCAGCTGAGTCCTCAAATGCTTCAGCAGAGTCATTAAATAATGCAGCAGGATCCTAAAATAATGCAATAAAGTCCTTAAATTATGCAGCAGAGTCCTTAAATAATGCAGCAAAGTCCTTAAATAATGCAGCAGAGTCCTTACATAATGCAACAAAGTCCTTAAATAATGCAGCAGAGTCCTTAAATAATGCAACAAAGTTCTTAAATAATGCAGCAGAGTCCTTAAATAATGCAGCAAAGTCCTTAAGTACCATAGCAGAGTCCTTAAATAATGCAGCAGAGACCTTAAATAATGCAACAAAGTCCTTAAATAATGAAGCAGATTCCTTAAATTCTGCAGCAGTGTCCTTAAATAATGCATCAAAGTCCTTAAATAATGCAGCAGAGTCCTTAAATAATGCAGCAAAGTAATTAAATAATGCAGCAGAGTCCTTAAATAATGCAGCAAAGTCCTTAAATAATGCAGCAGAGTCCTTAAATACCAAAGCATAGTCCTTAAATAATGCGGCAGAGTCCTTAAATAATGCAACAAAGTCCTTAAATAATGCAGCAGAGTCCTTAAATAATGCAACAAAGTCCTTAAATAATGCAGCAAAGTCCTTAAATAAAGCAGCAAAGTCCTTACATAATGCAGCAGAGTCCTTAAACAATGCATCTGAGTCCCCAATTGCTTCAGCAGAGTCATTAAACACTGCAGCAGAGTCCTTAAATAATGCAGCAAAGTCTTAAATAATGCAGCAGAGTCCTTAAATAACGCAGCAGTCCTTAAATAATGCAGCAAAGTCCTTAAATAATGCAGCAGAGTCCTTAAATACCGCAGCAGAGTCATTAAATAATGCAGCAGAGTCCTTAAATAATACAGCAGAGACCTTAAATAATGCAGCTGAGTCCTCAAATGCTTCAGCAAAGTCATTAAATAATGCAGCAGAGTCCTTAAATAATGCAATAAAGTCCTTAAATAATGCAGCAGACTTCTAACATAATGCAACATAGTCCTTAAATAATGCAGCAGAGTCCTTATATAATGCAACAAAGTCATTAAATAATGCAGCAGAGTCCTTAAATAATGCAGCAAAGTCCTTAAATAATACAGCAGAGTCCTTAAGTACCACAGCATAGTCCTTAAATAATGCAGCAAAGTCCTTAAATAATGCAGCAGAGTCCTTAAATAATGCAACAAAGTCCTTAAATAATGCAGCAGAGTCCTTAAATACCGCAGCAGAGTCCTTAAATAATGCAGCAAAGTCCTTAAATAATACAACAAAGTCCTTAAATAATGCAGCAGAGTCATTAAATAATGCAGCACAGTCCTTAAATAATGCAGCAGAGTCCTTAAATAATGCAGCAAATTCCTTAAATAATGCAGAAGAGTCATTAAATAATGCAATAAAGTCCTTAAATAATGCAACAGAGTCCTTAAATAATGCAGCAAAGTCCTTAAATAATGCAGCAGAGTCCTTAAATAATGCAAAAAAGTCCTTAAATAATGCAGCAGAGTCCTTACAAAATACAGCAAAGTCCTTAAATAATGCAGCAGAGTCCTTAAATAATGCAACAAAGTCCTTAAATAATGCAGTAGAGTCCTTAAATAATACAGCAAAGTCCTTAAATAATGCAGCAGAGTCCTAAAATAATGCAGCAAAGTCCTTAAATAATGCAGCAGAGTCCTTAAATACCGCAGCAGAGTCCTTAAATAATGCAGCAAAGTAATTAAATAATGCAGCAGAGTCCTTAAATAATGCAGCAAAGTCCTTAAATAATGCAGCAGAGTCCTTAAATACCAAAGCATAGTCCTTAAATAATGCGGCAGAGTCCTTAAATAATGCAACAAAGTCCTTAAATAATGCAGCAGAGTCCTTAAATAATGCAACAAAGTCCTTAAATAATGCAGCAAAGTCCTTAAATAAAGCAGCAAAGTCCTTACATAATGCAGCAGAGTCCTTAAACAATGCATCTGAGTCCCCAATTGCTTCAGCACAGTCATTAAACACTGCAGCAGAGTCCTTAAATAATGCAGCAAAGTCTTAAATAATGCAGCAGAGTCCTTAAATAACGCAGCAGTCCTTAAATAATGCAGCAAAGTCCTTAAATAATGCAGCAGAGTCCTTAAATACCGCAGCAGAGTCATTAAATAATGCAGCAGAGTCCTTATATAATACAGCAGAGACCTTAAATAATGCAGCTGAATCCTCAAATGCTTCAGCAGAGTCATTAAATAATGCAGCAGAGTCCTTAAATAATGCAATAAAGTCCTTAAATAATGCAGCAGAGTCCTTAAATAATGCAGCAAAGTCCTTAAATAATGCAGCAGACTTCTAACATAATGCAACATAGTCCTTAAATAACGCAGCAGAGTCCTTATATAATGCAACAAAGTCATTAAATAATGCAGCAGAGTCCTTAAATAATGCAGCAAAGTCCTTAAATAATACAGCAGAGTCCTTAAGTACCACAGCATAGTCCTTAAATAATGCAGCAAAGTCCTTAAATAATGCAGCAGAGTCCTTAAATAATGCAACAAAGTCCTTAAATAATGCAGCAGAGTCCTTAAATACCGCAGCAGAGTCCTTAAATAATGCAGCAAAGTCCTTAAATAATACAACAAAGTCCTTAAATAATGCAGCAGAGTCATTAAATAATGCAGCAAAGTCCTTAAATAATGCAGCAGAGTCCTTAAATAATGCAGCAAATTCCTTAAATAATGCAGCAGAGTCATTAAATAATGCAATAAAGTCCTTAAAAAATGCAACAGAGTCCTTAAATAATGCAGCAAAGTCCTTAAATAATGCAGCAGAGTCCTTAAATAAAGCAAAAAAGTCCTTAAATAATGCAGCAGAGTCCTTAAATAATACAGCAAAGTCCTTAAATAATGCAGCAGAGTCCTTAAATAATGCAACAAAGTCCTTAAATAATGCAGTAGAGTCCTTAAATAATACAGCAAAGTCCTTAAATAATGCAGCAGAGTCCTAAAATAATGCAGCAAAGTCCTTAAATAATGCAGCAGAGTTCTTAAACACAGCAGCAGAGTCCTTAAATAATGCAGCAAGTAATTAAATAATGCAGCAAAGTCCTTAAGTAATGCAGCAAAGTCCTTAATTGATGCAGCAAAGTCCTTAAATAATGTAACAAATTCCTTAAATAATGCAGCAGCGTCCTTAAATAATGCAACAAATTCCTTAAATAATGCAGCAGAGTCCTTAAATACCACAGCAGAGTCCTTAAATAATGCAGCAGAGACCTTAAATAATGCAACAAAGTCCTTAAATAATGCAGCAGATTCCTTAAATTCTGCAGCAGCGTCCTTAAATAATGCATCAAAGTCCTTAAATAATGCAGCAGAGTCCTTAAATACCGCAGCAGAGTCCTTAAATAATGCAGCAAATTCCTTAAATAATGCAGCAGAGTCCTTAAATAATGCAGCTGAGTCCTCAAATGCTTCGGCAGAGTCATTAAATAATGCAGCAGCGTCCTTAAATAATGCATCAAAGTACTTAAATAATGCAGCAGAGTCCTTAAATACCGCAGCAGAGTCCTTAAATAATGCAGCAAATTCCTTAAATAATGCAGCAGAGTCCTTAAATAATGCAGCTGAGTCCTCAAATGCTTCAGCAGGATCCTTAAATAATGCAGCAGGATCCTTAAATAATGCAATAAAGTCCTTAAATTATGCTGCAGAGTCCTTAAATAATGCAGCAAAGTCCTTAAATAATGCAGCAGAGTCCTTACATAATGCAACAAACTCCTTAAATAATGCAGCAGAGTCCTTAAATAATGCAACAAAGTTCTTAAATAATGCATCAAGGTCCTTAAATAATGCAGCAAAGTCCTTAAATAATGCAGCAAAGTCGTTAAGTACCATAGCAGAGTCCTTAAATAATGCAGCAGAGACCTTAAATAATGCAACAAAGTCCTTAAATAATGCAGCAGATTCCTTAAATTCTGCAGCAGCGTCCTTAAATAATGCAACAAAGTCCTTAAATAATGCAGCAGAGTCCTTAAATAATGCAACAAAGTCCTTAAATAATGCAAAAGAGTCCTTAAATAAAGCAGCAAAGCCCTTACATAATGCAGCAGAGTCCTTAAATAATGCATCTGAGTCCCCAAATGCTTCATCAGAGTCATTAAATACTGCAGCAGAGTCCTTAAATAATGCAACAAAGTCCTTAAATAATCCAGCAGCGTCCTTAAATAATGCAACAAATTCCTTAAATAATGCAGCAGAGTCCTTAAATACCACAGCAGAGTCCTTAAATAATGCAGCAGAGACCTTAAATAATGCAACAAAGTCCTTAAATAATGCAGCAGATTCCTTAAATTCTGCAGCAGCGTCCTTAAATAATGCATCAAAGTCCTTAAATAATGCAGCAGAGTCCTTAAATACCGCAGCAGAGTCCTTAAATAATGCAGCAAATTCCTTAAATAATGCAGCAGAGTCCTTAAATAATGCAGCTGAGTCCTCAAATGCTTCAGCAGAGTCATTAAATAATGCAGCAAAGTCCTTAAATAATGCAGCAGAGTCCTTAAATAATGCAGCTGAGTCCTCAAATGCTTCAGCAGAGTCGTTAAATAATGCAGCAAAGTCCTTAAATAATGCAGCAGACTCCTTACATAATGCAACAAAGTCCTTAAATAATGCAGCAGAGTACTTATATAATGCAACAAAGTTATTAAATAATGCAGCAAAGTCCTTAAATAATGCAGCAGAGTCCTTAAATAATGCAACAAATTCCTTAAATAATGCAGCAGAGTCCTTAAATAATGCATCAAAGTCCTTAAATAATGCAGCAGAGTCCTTAAATACCGCAGCAGAGTCCTTAAATAATGCAGCTGAGTCCTCAAATACTTCAGCAGAGTCATTAAATAATGCAGAAGAGTCCTTAAATAATGCAGCAAAGTTCTTAAATAATGCAGCAGAGTCCTTAAATAACGCAGCAGAGTCGTTAAATAATGCAGCAAAGTCCTTAAATAATGCAGCTGAGTCCTCAAATGCTTCAGCAGAGTCATTAAATAATGCAGCAGGATCCTAAAATAATGCAATAAAGTCCTTAAATTATGCAGCAGAGTCCTTAAATAATGCAGCAAAGTCCTTAAATAATGCAGCAGAGTCCTTACATAATGCAACAAAGTCCTTAAATAATGCAGCAGAGTCCTTAAATAATGCAACACAGTTCTTAAATAATGCAGCAGAGTCCTTAAATAATGCAGCAAAGTCCTTAAGTACCATAGCAGAGTCCTTAAATAATGCAGCAGAGACCTTAAATAATGCAACAAAGTCCTTAAATAATGAAGCAGATTCCTTAAATTCTGCAGCAGTGTCCTTAAATAATGCATCAAAGTCCTTAAATAATGCAGCAGAGTCCTTAAATAATGCAGCAAAGTAATTAAATAATGCAGCAGAGTCCTTAAATAATGCAGCAAAGTCCTTAAATAATGCAGCAGAGTCCTTAAATACCAAAGCATAGTCCTTAAATAATGCGGCAGAGTCCTTAAATAATGCAACAAAGTCCTTAAATAATGCAGCAGAGTCCTTAAATAATGCAACAAAGTCCTTAAATAATGCAGCAAAGTCCTTAAATAAAGCAGCAAAGTCCTTACATAATGCAGCAGAGTCCTTAAACAATGCATCTGAGTCCCCAATTGCTTCAGCAGAGTCATTAAACACTGCAGCAGAGTCCTTAAATAATGCAGCAAAGTCTTAAATAATGCAGCAGAGTCCTTAAATAACGCAGCAGTCCTTAAATAATGCAGCAAAGTCCTTAAATAATGCAGCAGAGTCCTTAAATACCGCAGCAGAGTCATTAAATAATGCAGCAGAGTCCTTAAATAATACAGCAGAGACCTTAAATAATGCAGCTGAGTCCTCAAATGCTTCAGCAAAGTCATTAAATAATGCAGCAGAGTCCTTAAATAATGCAATAAAGTCCTTAAATAATGCAGCAGACTTCTAACATAATGCAACATAGTCCTTAAATAATGCAGCAGAGTCCTTATATAATGCAACAAAGTCATTAAATAATGCAGCAGAGTCCTTAAATAATGCAGCAAAGTCCTTAAATAATACAGCAGAGTCCTTAAGTACCACAGCATAGTCCTTAAATAATGCAGCAAAGTCCTTAAATAATGCAGCAGAGTCCTTAAATAATGCAACAAAGTCCTTAAATAATGCAGCAGAGTCCTTAAATACCGCAGCAGAGTCCTTAAATAATGCAGCAAAGTCCTTAAATAATACAACAAAGTCCTTAAATAATGCAGCAGAGTCATTAAATAATGCAGCACAGTCCTTAAATAATGCAGCAGAGTCCTTAAATAATGCAGCAAATTCCTTAAATAATGCAGAAGAGTCATTAAATAATGCAATAAAGTCCTTAAATAATGCAACAGAGTCCTTAAATAATGCAGCAAAGTCCTTAAATAATGCAGCAGAGTCCTTAAATAATGCAAAAAAGTCCTTAAATAATGCAGCAGAGTCCTTACAAAATACAGCAAAGTCCTTAAATAATGCAGCAGAGTCCTTAAATAATGCAACAAAGTCCTTAAATAATGCAGTAGAGTCCTTAAATAATACAGCAAAGTCCTTAAATAATGCAGCAGAGTCCTAAAATAATGCAGCAAAGTCCTTAAATAATGCAGCAGAGTCCTTAAATACCGCAGCAGAGTCCTTAAATAATGCAGCAAAGTAATTAAATAATGCAGCAGAGTCCTTAAATAATGCAGCAAAGTCCTTAAATAATGCAGCAGAGTCCTTAAATACCAAAGCATAGTCCTTAAATAATGCGGCAGAGTCCTTAAATAATGCAACAAAGTCCTTAAATAATGCAGCAGAGTCCTTAAATAATGCAACAAAGTCCTTAAATAATGCAGCAAAGTCCTTAAATAAAGCAGCAAAGTCCTTACATAATGCAGCAGAGTCCTTAAACAATGCATCTGAGTCCCCAATTGCTTCAGCACAGTCATTAAACACTGCAGCAGAGTCCTTAAATAATGCAGCAAAGTCTTAAATAATGCAGCAGAGTCCTTAAATAACGCAGCAGTCCTTAAATAATGCAGCAAAGTCCTTAAATAATGCAGCAGAGTCCTTAAATACCGCAGCAGAGTCATTAAATAATGCAGCAGAGTCCTTATATAATACAGCAGAGACCTTAAATAATGCAGCTGAATCCTCAAATGCTTCTGCAGAGTCATTAAATAATGCAGCAGAGTCCTTAAATAATGCAATAAAGTCCTTAAATAATGCAGCAGAGTCCTTAAATAATGCAGCAAAGTCCTTAAATAATGCAGCAGACTTCTAACATAATGCAACATAGTCCTTAAATAACGCAGCAGAGTCCTTATATAATGCAACAAAGTCATTAAATAATGCAGCAGAGTCCTTAAATAATGCAGCAAAGTCCTTAAATAATACAGCAGAGTCCTTAAGTACCACAGCATAGTCCTTAAATAATGCAGCAAAGTCCTTAAATAATGCAGCAGAGTCCTTAAATAATGCAACAAAGTCCTTAAATAATGCAGCAGAGTCCTTAAATACCGCAGCAGAGTCCTTAAATAATGCAGCAAAGTCCTTAAATAATACAACAAAGTCCTTAAATAATGCAGCAGAGTCATTAAATAATGCAGCAAAGTCCTTAAATAATGCAGCAGAGTCCTTAAATAATGCAGCAAATTCCTTAAATAATGCAGCAGAGTCATTAAATAATGCAATAAAGTCCTTAAAAAATGCAACAGAGTCCTTAAATAATGCAGCAAAGTCCTTAAATAATGCAGCAGAGTCCTTAAATAAAGCAAAAAAGTCCTTAAATAATGCAGCAGAGTCCTTAAATAATACAGCAAAGTCCTTAAATAATGCAGCAGAGTCCTTAAATAATGCAACAAAGTCCTTAAATAATGCAGTAGAGTCCTTAAATAATACAGCAAAGTCCTTAAATAATGCAGCAGAGTCCTAAAATAATGCAGCAAAGTCCTTAAATAATGCAGCAGAGTTCTTAAACACAGCAGCAGAGTCCTTAAATAATGCAGCAAGTAATTAAATAATGCAGCAAAGTCCTTAAGTAATGCAGCAAAGTCCTTAATTGATGCAGCAAAGTCCTTAATTGATGCAGCAAAGTCCTTAAATAATGTAACAAATTCCTTAAATAATGCAGCAGCGTCCTTAAATAATGCAACAAATTCCTTAAATAATGCAGCAGAGTCCTTAAATACCACAGCAGAGTCCTTAAATAATGCAGCAGAGACCTTAAATAATGCAACAAAGTCCTTAAATAATGCAGCAGATTCCTTAAATTCTGCAGCAGCGTCCTTAAATAATGCATCAAAGTCCTTAAATAATGCAGCAGAGTCCTTAAATACCGCAGCAGAGTCCTTAAATAATGCAGCAAATTCCTTAAATAATGCAGCAGAGTCCTTAAATAATGCAGCTGAGTCCTCAAATGCTTCGGCAGAGTCATTAAATAATGCAGCAGCGTCCTTAAATAATGCATCAAAGTCCTTAAATAATGCAGCAGAGTCATTAAATACCGCAGCAGAGTCCTTAAATAATGCAGCAAATTCCTTAAATAATGCAGCAGAGTCCTTAAATAATGCAGCTGAGTCCTCAAATGCTTCAGCAGGATCCTTAAATAATGCAGCAGGATCCTTAAATAATGCAATAAAGTCCTTAAATTATGCTGCAGAGTCCTTAAATAATGCAGCAAAGTCCTTAAATAATGCAGCAGAGTCCTTACATAATGCAACAAACTCCTTAAATAATGCAGCAGAGTCCTTAAATAATGCAACAAAGTTCTTAAATAATGCATCAAAGTCCTTAAATAATGCAGCAAAGTCCTTAAATAATGCAGCAAAGTCGTTAAGTACCATAGCAGAGTCCTTAAATAATGCAGCAGAGACCTTAAATAATGCAACAAAGTCCTTAAATAATGCAGCAGATTCCTTAAATTCTGCAGCAGCGTCCTTAAATAATGCAACAAAGTCCTTAAATAATGCAGCAGAGTCCTTAAATAATGCAACAAAGTCCTTAAATAATGCAAAAGAGTCCTTAAATAAAGCAGCAAAGCCCTTACATAATGCAGCAGAGTCCTTAAATAATGCATCTGAGTCCCCAAATGCTTCATCAGAGTCATTAAATACTGCAGCAGAGTCCTTAAATAATGCAACAAAGTCCTTAAATAATCCAGCAGTGTCCTTAAATAATGCAACAAATTCCTTAAATAATGCAGCAGAGTCCTTAAATACCACAGCAGAGTCCTTAAATAATGCAGCAGAGACCTTAAATAATGCAACAAAGTCCTTAAATAATGCAGCAGATTCCTTAAATTCTGCAGCAGCGTCCTTAAATAATGCATCAAAGTCCTTAAATAATGCAGCAGAGTCCTTAAATACCGCAGCAGAGTCCTTAAATAATGCAGCAAATTCCTTAAATAATGCAGCAGAGTCCTTAAATAATGCAGCTGAGTCCTCAAATGCTTCAGCAGAGTCATTAAATAATGCAGCAAAGTCCTTAAATAATGCAGCAGAGTCCTTAAATAATGCAGCTGAGTCCTCAAATGCTTCAGCAGAGTCGTTAAATAATGCAGCAAAGTCCTTAAATAATGCAGCAGACTCCTTACATAATGCAACAAAGTCCTTAAATAATGCAGCAGAGTACTTATATAATGCAACAAAGTTATTAAATAATGCAGCAAAGTCCTTAAATAATGCAGCAGAGTCCTTAAATAATGCAACAAATTCCTTAAATAATGCAGCAGAGTCCTTAAATAATGCATCAAAGTCCTTAAATAATGCAGCAGAGTCCTTAAATACCGCAGCAGAGTCCTTAAATAATGCAGCTGAGTCCTCAAATACTTCAGCAGAGTCATTAAATAATGCAGAAGAGTCCTTAAATAATGCAGCAAAGTTCTTAAATAATGCAGCAGAGTCCTTAAATAACGCAGCAGAGTCGTTAAATAATGCAGCAAAGTCCTTAAATAATGCAGCTGAGTCCTCAAATGCTTCAGCAGGATCCTTAAATAATGCAGCAGAGACCTTTAATAATGCAGCTGAGTCCTCAAATGCTTCAGCAGAGTCATTAAATAATGCAGCAGGATCCTAAAATAATGCAATAAAGTCCTTAAATTATGCAGCAGAGTCCTTAAATAATGCAGCAAAGTCCTTAAATAATGCAGCAGAGTCCTTACATAATGCAACAAAGTCCTTAAATAATGCAGCAGAGTCCTTAAATAATGCAACAAAGTTCTTAAATAATGCAGCAGAGTCCTTAAATAATGCAGCAAAGTCCTTAAGTACCATAGCAGAGTCCTTAAATAATGCAGCAGAGACCTTAAATAATGCAACAAAGTCCTTAAATAATGAAGCAGATTCCTTAAATTCTGCAGCAGTGTCCTTAAATAATGCATCAAAGTCCTTAAATAATGCAGCAGAGTCCTTAAATAATGCAGCAAAGTAATTAAATAATGCAGCAGAGTCCTTAAATAATGCAGCAAAGTCCTTAAATAATGCAGCAGAGTCCTTAAATACCAAAGCATAGTCCTTAAATAATGCGGCAGAGTCCTTAAATAATGCAACAAAGTCCTTAAATAATGCAGCAGAGTCCTTAAATAATGCAACAAAGTCCTTAAATAATGCAGCAAAGTCCTTAAATAAAGCAGCAAAGTCCTTACATAATGCAGCAGAGTCCTTAAACAATGCATCTGAGTCCCCAATTGCTTCAGCAGAGTCATTAAACACTGCAGCAGAGTCCTTAAATAATGCAGCAAAGTCTTAAATAATGCAGCAGAGTCCTTAAATAACGCAGCAGTCCTTAAATAATGCAGCAAAGTCCTTAAATAATGCAGCAGAGTCCTTAAATACCGCAGCAGAGTCATTAAATAATGCAGCAGAGTCCTTAAATAATACAGCAGAGACCTTAAATAATGCAGCTGAGTCCTCAAATGCTTCAGCAAAGTCATTAAATAATGCAGCAGAGTCCTTAAATAATGCAATAAAGTCCTTAAATAATGCAGCAGACTTCTAACATAATGCAACATAGTCCTTAAATAATGCAGCAGAGTCCTTATATAATGCAACAAAGTCATTAAATAATGCAGCAGAGTCCTTAAATAATGCAGCAAAGTCCTTAAATAATACAGCAGAGTCCTTAAGTACCACAGCATAGTCCTTAAATAATGCAGCAAAGTCCTTAAATAATGCAGCAGAGTCCTTAAATAATGCAACAAAGTCCTTAAATAATGCAGCAGAGTCCTTAAATACCGCAGCAGAGTCCTTAAATAATGCAGCAAAGTCCTTAAATAATACAACAAAGTCCTTAAATAATGCAGCAGAGTCATTAAATAATGCAGCACAGTCCTTAAATAATGCAGCAGAGTCCTTAAATAATGCAGCAAATTCCTTAAATAATGCAGAAGAGTCATTAAATAATGCAATAAAGTCCTTAAATAATGCAACAGAGTCCTTAAATAATGCAGCAAAGTCCTTAAATAATGCAGCAGAATCCTTAAATAATGCAAAAAAGTCCTTAAATAATGCAGCAGAGTCCTTACAAAATACAGCAAAGTCCTTAAATAATGCAGCAGAGTCCTTAAATAATGCAACAAAGTCCTTAAATAATGCAGTAGAGTCCTTAAATAATACAGCAAAGTCCTTAAATAATGCAGCAGAGTCCTAAAATAATGCAGCAAAGTCCTTAAATAATGCAGCAGAGTCCTTAAATACCGCAGCAGAGTCCTTAAATAATGCAGCAAAGTAATTAAATAATGCAGCAGAGTCCTTAAATAATGCAGCAAAGTCCTTAAATAATGCAGCAGAGTCCTTAAATACCAAAGCATAGTCCTTAAATAATGCGGCAGAGTCCTTAAATAATGCAACAAAGTCCTTAAATAATGCAGCAGAGTCCTTAAATAATGCAACAAAGTCCTTAAATAATGCAGCAAAGTCCTTAAATAAAGCAGCAAAGTCCTTACATAATGCAGCAGAGTCCTTAAACAATGCATCTGAGTCCCCAATTGCTTCAGCACAGTCATTAAACACTGCAGCAGAGTCCTTAAATAATGCAGCAAAGTCTTAAATAATGCAGCAGAGTCCTTAAATAACGCAGCAGTCCTTAAATAATGCAGCAAAGTCCTTAAATAATGCAGCAGAGTCCTTAAATACCGCAGCAGAGTCATTAAATAATGCAGCAGAGTCCTTATATAATACAGCAGAGACCTTAAATAATGCAGCTGAATCCTCAAATGCTTCAGCAGAGTCATTAAATAATGCAGCAGAGTCCTTAAATAATGCAATAAAGTCCTTAAATAATGCAGCAGAGTCCTTAAATAATGCAGCAAAGTTCTTAAATAATGCAGCAGACTTCTAACATAATGCAACATAGTCCTTAAATAACGCAGCAGAGTCCTTATATAATGCAACAAAGTCATTAAATAATGCAGCAGAGTCCTTAAATAATGCAGCAAAGTCCTTAAATAATACAGCAGAGTCCTTAAGTACCACAGCATAGTCCTTAAATAATGCAGCAAAGTCCTTAAATAATGCAGCAGAGTCCTTAAATAATGCAACAAAGTCCTTAAATAATGCAGCAGAGTCCTTAAATACCGCAGCAGAGTCCTTAAATAATGCAGCAAAGTCCTTAAATAATACAACAAAGTCCTTAAATAATGCAGCAGAGTCATTAAATAATGCAGCAAAGTCCTTAAATAATGCAGCAGAGTCCTTAAATAATGCAGCAAATTCCTTAAATAATGCAGCAGAGTCATTAAATAATGCAATAAAGTCCTTAAAAAATGCAACAGAGTCCTTAAATAATGCAGCAAAGTCCTTAAATAATGCAGCAGAGTCCTTAAATAAAGCAAAAAAGTCCTTAAATAATGCAGCAGAGTCCTTAAATAATACAGCAAAGTCCTTAAATAATGCAGCAGAGTCCTTAAATAATGCAACAAAGTCCTTAAATAATGCAGTAGAGTCCTTAAATAATACAGCAAAGTCCTTAAATAATGCAGCAGAGTCCTAAAATAATGCAGCAAAGTCCTTAAATAATGCAGCAGAGTTCTTAAACACAGCAGCAGAGTCCTTAAATAATGCAGCAAGTAATTAAATAATGCAGCAAAGTCCTTAAGTAATGCAGCAAAGTCCTTAATTGATGCAGCAAAGTCCTTAAATAATGTAACAAATTCCTTAAATAATGCAGCAGCGTCCTTAAATAATGCAACAAATTCCTTAAATAATGCAGCAGAGTCCTTAAATACCACAGCAGAGTCCTTAAATAATGCAGCAGAGACCTTAAATAATGCAACAAAGTCCTTAAATAATGCAGCAGATTCCTTAAATTCTGCAGCAGCGTCCTTAAATAATGCATCAAAGTCCTTAAATAATGCAGCAGAGTCCTTAAATACCGCAGCAGAGTCCTTAAATAATGCAGCAAATTCCTTAAATAATGCAGCAGAGTCCTTAAATAATGCAGCTGAGTCCTCAAATGCTTCGGCAGAGTCATTAAATAATGCAGCAGCGTCCTTAAATAATGCATCAAAGTACTTAAATAATGCAGCAGAGTCCTTAAATACCGCAGCAGAGTCCTTAAATAATGCAGCAAATTCCTTAAATAATGCAGCAGAGTCCTTAAATAATGCAGCTGAGTCCTCAAATGCTTCAGCAGGATCCTTAAATAATGCAGCAGGATCCTTAAATAATGCAATAAAGTCCTTAAATTATGCTGCAGAGTCCTTAAATAATGCAGCAAAGTCCTTAAATAATGCAGCAGAGTCCTTACATAATGCAACAAACTCCTTAAATAATGCAGCAGAGTCCTTAAATAATGCAACAAAGTTCTTAAATAATGCATCAAGGTCCTTAAATAATGCAGCAAAGTCCTTAAATAATGCAGCAAAGTCGTTAAGTACCATAGCAGAGTCCTTAAATAATGCAGCAGAGACCTTAAATAATGCAACAAAGTCCTTAAATAATGCAGCAGATTCCTTAAATTCTGCAGCAGCGTCCTTAAATAATGCAACAAAGTCCTTAAATAATGCAGCAGAGTCCTTAAATAATGCAACAAAGTCCTTAAATAATGCAAAAGAGTCCTTAAATAAAGCAGCAAAGCCCTTACATAATGCAGCAGAGTCCTTAAATAATGCATCTGAGTCCCCAAATGCTTCATCAGAGTCATTAAATACTGCAGCAGAGTCCTTAAATAATGCAACAAAGTCCTTAAATAATCCAGCAGCGTCCTTAAATAATGCAACAAATTCCTTAAATAATGCAGCAGAGTCCTTAAATACCACAGCAGAGTCCTTAAATAATGCAGCAGAGACCTTAAATAATGCAACAAAGTCCTTAAATAATGCAGCAGATTCCTTAAATTCTGCAGCAGCGTCCTTAAATAATGCATCAAAGTCCTTAAATAATGCAGCAGAGTCCTTAAATACCGCAGCAGAGTCCTTAAATAATGCAGCAAATTCCTTAAATAATGCAGCAGAGTCCTTAAATAATGCAGCTGAGTCCTCAAATGCTTCAGCAGAGTCATTAAATAATGCAGCAAAGTCCTTAAATAATGCAGCAGAGTCCTTAAATAATGCAGCTGAGTCCTCAAATGCTTCAGCAGAGTCGTTAAATAATGCAGCAAAGTCCTTAAATAATGCAGCAGACTCCTTACATAATGCAACAAAGTCCTTAAATAATGCAGCAGAGTACTTATATAATGCAACAAAGTTATTAAATAATGCAGCAAAGTCCTTAAATAATGCAGCAGAGTCCTTAAATAATGCAACAAATTCCTTAAATAATGCAGCAGAGTCCTTAAATAATGCATCAAAGTCCTTAAATAATGCAGCAGAGTCCTTAAATACCGCAGCAGAGTCCTTAAATAATGCAGCTGAGTCCTCAAATACTTCAGCAGAGTCATTAAATAATGCAGAAGAGTCCTTAAATAATGCAGCAAAGTTCTTAAATAATGCAGCAGAGTCCTTAAATAACGCAGCAGAGTCGTTAAATAATGCAGCAAAGTCCTTAAATAATGCAGCTGAGTCCTCAAATGCTTCAGCAGGATCCTTAAATAATGCAGCAGAGACCTTTAATAATGCAGCTGAGTCCTCAAATGCTTCAGCAGAGTCATTAAATAATGCAGCAGGATCCTAAAATAATGCAATAAAGTCCTTAAATTATGCAGCAGAGTCCTTAAATAATGCAGCAAAGTCCTTAAATAATGCAGCAGAGTCCTTACATAATGCAACAAAGTCCTTAAATAATGCAGCAGAGTCCTTAAATAATGCAACAAAGTTCTTAAATAATGCAGCAGAGTCCTTAAATAATGCAGCAAAGTCCTTAAGTACCATAGCAGAGTCCTTAAATAATGCAGCAGAGACCTTAAATAATGCAACAAAGTCCTTAAATAATGAAGCAGATTCCTTAAATTCTGCAGCAGTGTCCTTAAATAATGCATCAAAGTCCTTAAATAATGCAGCAGAGTCCTTAAATAATGCAGCAAAGTAATTAAATAATGCAGCAGAGTCCTTAAATAATGCAGCAAAGTCCTTAAATAATGCAGCAGAGTCCTTAAATACCAAAGCATAGTCCTTAAATAATGCGGCAGAGTCCTTAAATAATGCAACAAAGTCCTTAAATAATGCAGCAGAGTCCTTAAATAATGCAACAAAGTCCTTAAATAATGCAGCAAAGTCCTTAAATAAAGCAGCAAAGTCCTTACATAATGCAGCAGAGTCCTTAAACAATGCATCTGAGTCCCCAATTGCTTCAGCAGAGTCATTAAACACTGCAGCAGAGTCCTTAAATAATGCAGCAAAGTCTTAAATAATGCAGCAGAGTCCTTAAATAACGCAGCAGTCCTTAAATAATGCAGCAAAGTCCTTAAATAATGCAGCAGAGTCCTTAAATACCGCAGCAGAGTCATTAAATAATGCAGCAGAGTCCTTAAATAATACAGCAGAGACCTTAAATAATGCAGCTGAGTCCTCAAATGCTTCAGCAAAGTCATTAAATAATGCAGCAGAGTCCTTAAATAATGCAATAAAGTCCTTAAATAATGCAGCAGACTTCTAACATAATGCAACATAGTCCTTAAATAATGCAGCAGAGTCCTTATATAATGCAACAAAGTCATTAAATAATGCAGCAGAGTCCTTAAATAATGCAGCAAAGTCCTTAAATAATACAGCAGAGTCCTTAAGTACCACAGCATAGTCCTTAAATAATGCAGCAAAGTCCTTAAATAATGCAGCAGAGTCCTTAAATAATGCAACAAAGTCCTTAAATAATGCAGCAGAGTCCTTAAATACCGCAGCAGAGTCCTTAAATAATGCAGCAAAGTCCTTAAATAATACAACAAAGTCCTTAAATAATGCAGCAGAGTCATTAAATAATGCAGCACAGTCCTTAAATAATGCAGCAGAGTCCTTAAATAATGCAGCAAATTCCTTAAATAATGCAGAAGAGTCATTAAATAATGCAATAAAGTCCTTAAATAATGCAACAGAGTCCTTAAATAATGCAGCAAAGTCCTTAAATAATGCAGCAGAGTCCTTAAATAATGCAAAAAAGTCCTTAAATAATGCAGCAGAGTCCTTAAATAATACAGCAAAGTCCTTAAATAATGCAGCAGAGTCCTTAAATAATGCAACAAAGTCCTTAAATAATGCAGTAGAGTCCTTAAATAATACAGCAAAGTCCTTAAATAATGCAGCAGAGTCCTAAAATAATGCAGCAAAGTCCTTAAATAATGCAGCAGAGTCCTTAAATACCGCAGCAGAGTCCTTAAATAATGCAGCAAAGTAATTAAATAATGCAGCAGAGTCCTTAAATAATGCAGCAAAGTCCTTAAATAATGCAGCAGAGTCCTTAAATACCAAAGCATAGTCCTTAAATAATGCGGCAGAGTCCTTAAATAATGCAACAAAGTCCTTAAATAATGCAGCAGAGTCCTTAAATAATGCAACAAAGTCCTTAAATAATGCAGCAAAGTCCTTAAATAAAGCAGCAAAGTCCTTACATAATGCAGCAGAGTCCTTAAACAATGCATCTGAGTCCCCAATTGCTTCAGCACAGTCATTAAACACTGCAGCAGAGTCCTTAAATAATGCAGCAAAGTCTTAAATAATGCAGCAGAGTCCTTAAATAACGCAGCAGTCCTTAAATAATGCAGCAAAGTCCTTAAATAATGCAGCAGAGTCCTTAAATACCGCAGCAGAGTCATTAAATAATGCAGCAGAGTCCTTATATAATACAGCAGAGACCTTAAATAATGCAGCTGAATCCTCAAATGCTTCAGCAGAGTCATTAAATAATGCAGCAGAGTCCTTAAATAATGCAATAAAGTCCTTAAATAATGCAGCAGAGTCCTTAAATAATGCAGCAAAGTCCTTAAATAATGCAGCAGACTTCTAACATAATGCAACATAGTCCTTAAATAACGCAGCAGAGTCCTTATATAATGCAACAAAGTCATTAAATAATGCAGCAGAGTCCTTAAATAATGCAGCAAAGTCCTTAAATAATACAGCAGAGTCCTTAAGTACCACAGCATAGTCCTTAAATAATGCAGCAAAGTCCTTAAATAATGCAGCAGAGTCCTTAAATAATGCAACAAAGTCCTTAAATAATGCAGCAGAGTCCTTAAATACCGCAGCAGACTCCTTAAATAATGCAGCAAAGTCCTTAAATAATACAACAAAGTCCTTAAATAATGCAGCAGAGTCATTAAATAATGCAGCAAAGTCCTTAAATAATGCAGCAGAGTCCTTAAATAATGCAGCAAATTCCTTAAATAATGCAGCAGAGTCATTAAATAATGCAATAAAGTCCTTAAAAAATGCAACAGAGTCCTTAAATAATGCAGCAAAGTCCTTAAATAATGCAGCAGAGTCCTTAAATAAAGCAAAAAAGTCCTTAAATAATGCAGCAGAGTCCTTAAATAATACAGCAAAGTCCTTAAATAATGCAGCAGAGTCCTTAAATAATGCAACAAAGTCCTTAAATAATGCAGTAGAGTCCTTAAATAATACAGCAAAGTCCTTAAATAATGCAGCAGAGTCCTAAAATAATGCAGCAAAGTCCTTAAATAATGCAGCAGAGTTCTTAAACACAGCAGCAGAGTCCTTAAATAATGCAGCAAGTAATTAAATAATGCAGCAAAGTCCTTAAGTAATGCAGCAAAGTCCTTAATTGATGCAGCAAAGTCCTTAAATAATGTAACAAATTCCTTAAATAATGCAGCAGCGTCCTTAAATAATGCAACAAATTCCTTAAATAATGCAGCAGAGTCCTTAAATACCACAGCAGAGTCCTTAAATAATGCAGCAGAGACCTTAAATAATGCAACAAAGTCCTTAAATAATGCAGCAGATTCCTTAAATTCTGCAGCAGCGTCCTTAAATAATGCATCAAAGTCCTTAAATAATGCAGCAGAGTCCTTAAATACCGCAGCAGAGTCCTTAAATAATGCAGCAAATTCCTTAAATAATGCAGCAGAGTCCTTAAATAATGCAGCTGAGTCCTCAAATGCTTCGGCAGAGTCATTAAATAATGCAGCAGCGTCCTTAAATAATGCATCAAAGTCCTTAAATAATGCAGCAGAGTCCTTAAATACCGCAGCAGAGTCCTTAAATAATGCAGCAAATTCCTTAAATAATGCAGCAGAGTCCTTAAATAATGCAGCTGAGTCCTCAAATGCTTCAGCAGGATCCTTAAATAATGCAGCAGGATCCTTAAATAATGCAATAAAGTCCTTAAATTATGCAGCAGAGTCCTTAAATAATGCAGCAAAGTCCTTAAATAATGCAGCAGAGTCCTTACATAATGCAACAAACTCCTTAAATAATGCAGCAGAGTCCTTAAATAATGCAACAAAGTTCTTAAATAATGCATCAAAGTCCTTAAATAATGCAGCAAAGTCCTTAAATAATGCAGCAAAGTCGTTAAGTACCATAGCAGAGTCCTTAAATAATGCAGCAGAGACCTTAAATAATGCAACAAAGTCCTTAAATAATGCAGCAGATTCCTTAAATTCTGCAGCAGCGTCCTTAAATAATGCAACAAAGTCCTTAAATAATGCAGCAGAGTCCTTAAATAATGCAACAAAGTCCTTAAATAATGCAAAAGAGTCCTTAAATAAAGCAGCAAAGCCCTTACATAATGCAGCAGAGTCCTTAAATAATGCATCTGAGTCCCCAAATGCTTCATCAGAGTCATTAAATACTGCAGCAGAGTCCTTAAATAATGCAACAAAGTCCTTAAATAATCCAGCAGCGTCCTTAAATAATGCAACAAATTCCTTAAATAATGCAGCAGAGTCCTTAAATACCACAGCAGAGTCCTTAAATAATGCAGCAGAGACCTTAAATAATGCAACAAAGTCCTTAAATAATGCAGCAGATTCCTTAAATTCTGCAGCAGCGTCCTTAAATAATGCATCAAAGTCCTTAAATAATGCAGCAGAGTCCTTAAATACCGCAGCAGAGTCCTTAAATAATGCAGCAAATTCCTTAAATAATGCAGCAGAGTCCTTAAATAATGCAGCTGAGTCCTCAAATGCTTCAGCAGAGTCATTAAATAATGCAGCAAAGTCCTTAAATAATGCAGCAGAGTCCTTAAATAATGCAGCTGAGTCCTCAAATGCTTCAGCAGAGTCATTAAATAATGCAGAAGACTCCTTAAATAATGCAGGAAAGTCCTTAAATAAAGCAGCAGAGTCGTTAAATAATGCAGCAAAGTCCTTAAATAATGCAGCTGAGTCCTCAAATGCTTCAGCAGGATCCTTAAATAATGCAGCAGGATCCTTAAATAATGCAATAAAGTCCTTAAATTATGCAGCAGAGTCCTTAAATAATGCAGCAAAGTCCTTAAATAATGCAGCAGAGTCCTTACATAATGCAACAAACTCCTTAAATAATGCAGCAGAGTCCTTAAATAATGCAACAAAGTCCTTAAATAATGCAAAAGAGTCCTTAAATAAAGCAGCAAAGCCCTTACATAATGCAGCAGAGTCCTTAAATAATGCATCTGAGTGCCCAAATGCTTCAGCAGAGTCATTAAATACTGCAGCAGAGACCTTAAATAATGCAACAAAGTCCTTAAATAATCCAGCAGCGTCCTTAAATAATGCAACAAATTCCTTAAATAATGCAGCAGAGTCCTTAAATACCACAGCAGAGTCCTTAAATAATGCAGCAGAGACCTTAAATAATGCAACAAAGTCCTTAAATAATGCAGCAGATTCCTTAAATTCTGCAGCAGCGTCCTTAAATAATGCATCAAAGTCCTTAAATAATGCAGCAGAGTCCTTAAATACCGCAGCAGAGTCCTTAAATAATGCAGCAAATTCCTTAAATAATGCAGCAGAGTCCTTAAATAATGCAGCTGAGTCCTCAAATGCTTCAGCAGAGTCATTAAATAATGCAGCAAAGTCCTTAAATAATGCAGCAGAGTCCTTAAATAATGCAGCTGAGTCCTCAAATGCTTCAGCAGAGTCGTTAAATAATGCAGCAAAGTCCTTAAATAATGCAGCAGACTCCTTACATAATGCAACAAAGTCCTTAAATAATGCAGCAGAGTACTTATATAATGCAACAAAGTTATTAAATAATGCAGCAAAGTCCTTAAATAATGCAGCAGAGTCCTTAAATAATGCAACAAATTCCTTAAATAATGCAGCAGAGTCCTTAAATAATGCATCAAAGTCCTTAAATAATGCAGCAGAGTCCTTAAATACCGCAGCAGAGTCCTTAAATAATGCAGCTGAGTCCTCAAATACTTCAGCAGAGTCATTAAATAATGCAGAAGAGTCCTTAAATAATGCAGCAAAGTTCTTAAATAATGCAGCAGAGTCCTTAAATAACGCAGCAGAGTCGTTAAATAATGCAGCAAAGTCCTTAAATAATGCAGCTGAGTCCTCAAATGCTTCAGCAGGATCCTTAAATAATGCAGCAGAGACCTTTAATAATGCAGCTGAGTCCTCAAATGCTTCAGCAGAGTCATTAAATAATGCAGCAGGATCCTAAAATAATGCAATAAAGTCCTTAAATTATGCAGCAGAGTCCTTAAATAATGCAGCAAAGTCCTTAAATAATGCAGCAGAGTCCTTACATAATGCAACAAAGTCCTTAAATAATGCAGCAGAGTCCTTAAATAATGCAACAAAGTTCTTAAATAATGCAGCAGAGTCCTTAAATAATGCAGCAAAGTCCTTAAGTACCATAGCAGAGTCCTTAAATAATGCAGCAGAGACCTTAAATAATGCAACAAAGTCCTTAAATAATGAAGCAGATTCCTTAAATTCTGCAGCAGTGTCCTTAAATAATGCATCAAAGTCCTTAAATAATGCAGCAGAGTCCTTAAATAATGCAGCAAAGTAATTAAATAATGCAGCAGAGTCCTTAAATAATGCAGCAAAGTCCTTAAATAATGCAGCAGAGTCCTTAAATACCAAAGCATAGTCCTTAAATAATGCGGCAGAGTCCTTAAATAATGCAACAAAGTCCTTAAATAATGCAGCAGAGTCCTTAAATAATGCAACAAAGTCCTTAAATAATGCAGCAAAGTCCTTAAATAAAGCAGCAAAGTCCTTACATAATGCAGCAGAGTCCTTAAACAATGCATCTGAGTCCCCAATTGCTTCAGCAGAGTCATTAAACACTGCAGCAGAGTCCTTAAATAATGCAGCAAAGTCTTAAATAATGCAGCAGAGTCCTTAAATAACGCAGCAGTCCTTAAATAATGCAGCAAAGTCCTTAAATAATGCAGCAGAGTCCTTAAATACCGCAGCAGAGTCATTAAATAATGCAGCAGAGTCCTTAAATAATACAGCAGAGACCTTAAATAATGCAGCTGAGTCCTCAAATGCTTCAGCAAAGTCATTAAATAATGCAGCAGAGTCCTTAAATAATGCAATAAAGTCCTTAAATAATGCAGCAGACTTCTAACATAATGCAACATAGTCCTTAAATAATGCAGCAGAGTCCTTATATAATGCAACAAAGTCATTAAATAATGCAGCAGAGTCCTTAAATAATGCAGCAAAGTCCTTAAATAATACAGCAGAGTCCTTAAGTACCACAGCATAGTCCTTAAATAATGCAGCAAAGTCCTTAAATAATGCAGCAGAGTCCTTAAATAATGCAACAAAGTCCTTAAATAATGCAGCAGAGTCCTTAAATACCGCAGCAGAGTCCTTAAATAATGCAGCAAAGTCCTTAAATAATACAACAAAGTCCTTAAATAATGCAGCAGAGTCATTAAATAATGCAGCACAGTCCTTAAATAATGCAGCAGAGTCCTTAAATAATGCAGCAAATTCCTTAAATAATGCAGAAGAGTCATTAAATAATGCAATAAAGTCCTTAAATAATGCAACAGAGTCCTTAAATAATGCAGCAAAGTCCTTAAATAATGCAGCAGAGTCCTTAAATAATGCAAAAAAGTCCTTAAATAATGCAGCAGAGTCCTTAAATAATACAGCAAAGTCCTTAAATAATGCAGCAGAGTCCTTAAATAATGCAACAAAGTCCTTAAATAATGCAGTAGAGTCCTTAAATAATACAGCAAAGTCCTTAAATAATGCAGCAGAGTCCTAAAATAATGCAGCAAAGTCCTTAAATAATGCAGCAGAGTCCTTAAATACCGCAGCAGAGTCCTTAAATAATGCAGCAAAGTAATTAAATAATGCAGCAGAGTCCTTAAATAATGCAGCAAAGTCCTTAAATAATGCAGCAGAGTCCTTAAATACCAAAGCATAGTCCTTAAATAATGCGGCAGAGTCCTTAAATAATGCAACAAAGTCCTTAAATAATGCAGCAGAGTCCTTAAATAATGCAACAAAGTCCTTAAATAATGCAGCAAAGTCCTTAAATAAAGCAGCAAAGTCCTTACATAATGCAGCAGAGTCCTTAAACAATGCATCTGAGTCCCCAATTGCTTCAGCACAGTCATTAAACACTGCAGCAGAGTCCTTAAATAATGCAGCAAAGTCTTAAATAATGCAGCAGAGTCCTTAAATAACGCAGCAGTCCTTAAATAATGCAGCAAAGTCCTTAAATAATGCAGCAGAGTCCTTAAATACCGCAGCAGAGTCATTAAATAATGCAGCAGAGTCCTTATATAATACAGCAGAGACCTTAAATAATGCAGCTGAATCCTCAAATGCTTCAGCAGAGTCATTAAATAATGCAGCAGAGTCCTTAAATAATGCAATAAAGTCCTTAAATAATGCAGCAGAGTCCTTAAATAATGCAGCAAAGTCCTTAAATAATGCAGCAGACTTCTAACATAATGCAACATAGTCCTTAAATAACGCAGCAGAGTCCTTATATAATGCAACAAAGTCATTAAATAATGCAGCAGAGTCCTTAAATAATGCAGCAAAGTCCTTAAATAATACAGCAGAGTCCTTAAGTACCACAGCATAGTCCTTAAATAATGCAGCAAAGTCCTTAAATAATGCAGCAGAGTCCTTAAATAATGCAACAAAGTCCTTAAATAATGCAGCAGAGTCCTTAAATACCGCAGCAGAGTCCTTAAATAATGCAGCAAAGTCCTTAAATAATACAACAAAGTCCTTAAATAATGCAGCAGAGTCATTAAATAATGCAGCAAAGTCCTTAAATAATGCAGCAGAGTCCTTAAATAATGCAGCAAATTCCTTAAATAATGCAGCAGAGTCATTAAATAATGCAATAAAGTCCTTAAAAAATGCAACAGAGTCCTTAAATAATGCAGCAAAGTCCTTAAATAATGCAGCAGAGTCCTTAAATAAAGCAAAAAAGTCCTTAAATAATGCAGCAGAGTCCTTAAATAATACAGCAAAGTCCTTAAATAATGCAGCAGAGTCCTTAAATAATGCAACAAAGTCCTTAAATAATGCAGTAGAGTCCTTAAATAATACAGCAAAGTCCTTAAATAATGCAGCAGAGTCCTAAAATAATGCAGCAAAGTCCTTAAATAATGCAGCAGAGTTCTTAAACACAGCAGCAGAGTCCTTAAATAATGCAGCAAGTAATTAAATAATGCAGCAAAGTCCTTAAGTAATGCAGCAAAGTCCTTAATTGATGCAGCAAAGTCCTTAAATAATGTAACAAATTCCTTAAATAATGCAGCAGCGTCCTTAAATAATGCAACAAATTCCTTAAATAATGCAGCAGAGTCCTTAAATACCACAGCAGAGTCCTTAAATAATGCAGCAGAGACCTTAAATAATGCAACAAAGTCCTTAAATAATGCAGCAGATTCCTTAAATTCTGCAGCAGCGTCCTTAAATAATGCATCAAAGTCCTTAAATAATGCAGCAGAGTCCTTAAATACCGCAGCAGAGTCCTTAAATAATGCAGCAAATTCCTTAAATAATGCAGCAGAGTCCTTAAATAATGCAGCTGAGTCCTCAAATGCTTCGGCAGAGTCATTAAATAATGCAGCAGCGTCCTTAAATAATGCATCAAAGTCCTTAAATAATGCAGCAGAGTCCTTAAATACCGCAGCAGAGTCCTTAAATAATGCAGCAAATTCCTTAAATAATGCAGCAGAGTCCTTAAATAATGCAGCTGAGTCCTCAAATGCTTCAGCAGGATCCTTAAATAATGCAGCAGGATCCTTAAATAATGCAATAAAGTCCTTAAATTATGCAGCAGAGTCCTTAAATAATGCAGCAAAGTCCTTAAATAATGCAGCAGAGTCCTTACATAATGCAACAAACTCCTTAAATAATGCAGCAGAGTCCTTAAATAATGCAACAAAGTTCTTAAATAATGCATCAAAGTCCTTAAATAATGCAGCAAAGTCCTTAAATAATGCAGCAAAGTCGTTAAGTACCATAGCAGAGTCCTTAAATAATGCAGCAGAGACCTTAAATAATGCAACAAAGTCCTTAAATAATGCAGCAGATTCCTTAAATTCTGCAGCAGCGTCCTTAAATAATGCAACAAAGTCCTTAAATAATGCAGCAGAGTCCTTAAATAATGCAACAAAGTCCTTAAATAATGCAAAAGAGTCCTTAAATAAAGCAGCAAAGCCCTTACATAATGCAGCAGAGTCCTTAAATAATGCATCTGAGTCCCCAAATGCTTCATCAGAGTCATTAAATACTGCAGCAGAGTCCTTAAATAATGCAACAAAGTCCTTAAATAATCCAGCAGCGTCCTTAAATAATGCAACAAATTCCTTAAATAATGCAGCAGAGTCCTTAAATACCACAGCAGAGTCCTTAAATAATGCAGCAGAGACCTTAAATAATGCAACAAAGTCCTTAAATAATGCAGCAGATTCCTTAAATTCTGCAGCAGCGTCCTTAAATAATGCATCAAAGTCCTTAAATAATGCAGCAGAGTCCTTAAATACCGCAGCAGAGTCCTTAAATAATGCAGCAAATTCCTTAAATAATGCAGCAGAGTCCTTAAATAATGCAGCTGAGTCCTCAAATGCTTCAGCAGAGTCATTAAATAATGCAGCAAAGTCCTTAAATAATGCAGCAGAGTCCTTAAATAATGCAGCTGAGTCCTCAAATGCTTCAGCAGAGTCATTAAATAATGCAGAAGACTCCTTAAATAATGCAGGAAAGTCCTTAAATAAAGCAGCAGAGTCGTTAAATAATGCAGCAAAGTCCTTAAATAATGCAGCTGAGTCCTCAAATGCTTCAGCAGGATCCTTAAATAATGCAGCAGGATCCTTAAATAATGCAATAAAGTCCTTAAATTATGCAGCAGAGTCCTTAAATAATGCAGCAAAGTCCTTAAATAATGCAGCAGAGTCCTTACATAATGCAACAAACTCCTTAAATAATGCAGCAGAGTCCTTAAATAATGCAACAAAGTCCTTAAATAATGCAAAAGAGTCCTTAAATAAAGCAGCAAAGCCCTTACATAATGCAGCAGAGTCCTTAAATAATGCATCTGAGTGCCCAAATGCTTCAGCAGAGTCATTAAATACTGCAGCAGAGACCTTAAATAATGCAACAAAGTCCTTAAATAATGCAGCAGAGTCCTTAAATACCGCAGCAGAGTCCTTAAATAATGCAGCAAATTCCTTAAATAATGCAGCAGAGTCCTTAAATAATGCAGCTGAGTCCTCAAATGCTTCAGCAGAGTCGTTAAATAATGCAGCAAAGTCCTTAAATAATGCAGCAGACTCCTTACATAATGCAACAAAGTCCTTACATAATGCAGCAGAGTACTTATATAATGCAACAAAGTTATTAAATAATGCAGCAAAGTCCTTAAATAATGCAGCAAAGTCCTTAAATAATGCAGCAGAGTCCTTAAATAATGCAACAAATTCCTTAAATAATGCAGCAGAGTCCTTAAATAATGCAGCAAAGTCCTTAAATCATGCAGCTGAGTCCTCAAATGCTTCAGCAGAGTCCTTAAATAATGCAGCAGAGACCTTAAATAATGCAGTTGAGTCCTCAAATGCTTCAGCAGATTCATTAAATAATGCAGCAAAGTCCTTAAATAATGCAGCAGACTCCTTACATAATGCAACAAAGTCCTTAAATAATGCAGCAGAGTCCTTAAATACCGCAGCAGAGTCCTTAAATAATGCAGCAAATTCCTTAAATAATGCAGCAGAGTCCTTAAATAATGCAGCTGAGTCCTCAAATGCTTCAGCAGAGTCGTTAAATAATGCAGCAAAGTCCTTAAATAATGCAGCAGACTCCTTACATAATGCAACAAAGTCCTTAAATAATGCAGCAGAGTACTTATATAATGCAACAAAGTTATTAAATAATGCAGCAAAGTCCTTAAATAATGCAGCAGAGTCCTTAAATAATGCAACAAATTCCTTAAATAATGCAGCAGAGTCCTTAAATAATGCATCAAAGTCCTTAAATAATGCAGCAGAGTCCTTAAATACCGCAGCAGAGTCCTTAAATAATGCAGCTGAGTCCTCAAATACTTCAGCAGAGTCATTAAATAATGCAGAAGAGTCCTTAAATAATGCAGCAAAGTTCTTAAATAATGCAGCAGAGTCCTTAAATAACGCAGCAGAGTCGTTAAATAATGCAGCAAAGTCCTTAAATAATGCAGCTGAGTCCTCAAATGCTTCAGCAGGATCCTTAAATAATGCAGCAGAGACCTTTAATAATGCAGCTGAGTCCTCAAATGCTTCAGCAGAGTCATTAAATAATGCAGCAGGATCCTAAAATAATGCAATAAAGTCCTTAAATTATGCAGCAGAGTCCTTAAATAATGCAGCAAAGTCCTTAAATAATGCAGCAGAGTCCTTACATAATGCAACAAAGTCCTTAAATAATGCAGCAGAGTCCTTAAATAATGCAACAAAGTTCTTAAATAATGCAGCAGAGTCCTTAAATAATGCAGCAAAGTCCTTAAGTACCATAGCAGAGTCCTTAAATAATGCAGCAGAGACCTTAAATAATGCAACAAAGTCCTTAAATAATGAAGCAGATTCCTTAAATTCTGCAGCAGTGTCCTTAAATAATGCATCAAAGTCCTTAAATAATGCAGCAGAGTCCTTAAATAATGCAGCAAAGTAATTAAATAATGCTGCAGAGTCCTTAAATAATGCAGCAAAGTCCTTAAATAATGCAGCAGAGTCCTTAAATACCAAAGCATAGTCCTTAAATAATGCGGCAGAGTCCTTAAATAATGCAACAAAGTCCTTAAATAATGCAACAAAGTCCTTAAATAATGCAGCAAAGTCCTTAAATAAAGCAGCAAAGTCCTTACATAATGCAGCAGAGTCCTTAAACAATGCATCTGAGTCCCCAATTGCTTCAGCAGAGTCATTAAACACTGCAGCAGAGTCCTTAAATAATGCAGCAAAGTCTTAAATAATGCAGCAGAGTCCTTAAATAACGCAGCAGTCCTTAAATAATGCAGCAAAGTCCTTAAATAATGCAGCAGAGTCCTTAAATACCGCAGCAGAGTCATTAAATAATGCAGCAGAGTCCTTAAATAATACAGCAGAGACCTTAAATAATGCAGCTGAGTCCTCAAATGCTTCAGCAAAGTCATTAAATAATGCAGCAGAGTCCTTAAATAATGCAATAAAGTCCTTAAATAATGCAGCAGACTTCTAACATAATGCAACATAGTCCTTAAATAATGCAGCAGAGTCCTTATATAATGCAACAAAGTCATTAAATATTGCAGCAGAGTCCTTAAATAATGCAGCAAAGTCCTTAAATAATACAGCAGAGTCCTTAAGTACCACAGCATAGTCCTTAAATAATGCAGCAAAGTCCTTAAATAATGCAGCAGAGTCCTTAAATAATGCAACAAAGTCCTTAAATAATGCAGCAGAGTCCTTAAATACCGCAGCAGAGTCCTTAAATAATCCAGCAAAGTCCTTAAATAATACAACAAAGTCCTTAAATAATGCAGCAGAGTCATTAAATAATGCAGCAAAGTCCTTAAATAATGCAGCAGAGTCCTTAAATAATGCAGCAAATTCCTTAAATAATGCAGCAGAGTCATTAAATAATGCAATAAAGTCCTTAAATAATGCAACAGAGTCCTTAAATAATGCAGCAAAGTCCTTAAATAATGCAGCAGAGTCCTTAAATAATGCAAAAAAGTCCTTAAATAATGCAGCAGAGTCCTTAAATAATACAGCAAAGTCCTTAAATAATGCAGCAGAGTCCTTAAATAATGCAACAAAGTCCTTAAATAATGCAGTAGAGTCCTTAAATAATACAGCAAAGTCCTTAAATAATGCAGCAGAGTCCTAAAATAATGCAGCAAAGTCCTTAAATAATGCAGCAGAGTTCTTAAACACAGCAGCAGAATCCTTAAATAATGCAGCAAGTAATTAAATAATGCAGCAGAGTCCTTAAGTAATGCAGCAAAGTCCTTAATTAATGCAGCAAAGTCCTTAAATAATGCAACAAATTCCTTAAATAATGCAGCAGAGTCCTTAAATAATGCAACAAATTCCTTAAATAATGCAGCAGAGTCCTTAAATACCACAGCAGAGTCCTTAAATAATGCAGCAGAGACCTTAAATAATGCAACAAAGTCCTTAAATAATGCAGCAGATTCCTTAAATTCTGCAGCAGCGTCCTTAAATAATGCAGCAGAGTCCTTAAATACCGCAGCAGAGTCCTTAAATAATGCAGCAAATTCCTTAAATAATGCAGCAGAGTCCTTAAATAATGCAGCTGAGTCCTCAAATGCTTCAGCAGAGTCATTAAATAATGCAGCAAAGTCCTTAAATAATGCAGCAGAGTCCTTAAATAATGCAGCTGAGTCCTCAAATGCTTCAGCAGAGTCATTAAATAATGCAGAAGACTCCTTAAATAATGCAGGAAAGTCCTTAAATAAAGCAGCAGAGTCCTTAGATAATGCAGCAGAGTCGTTAAATAATGCAGCAAAGTCCTTAAATAATGCAGCTGAGTCCTCAAATGCTTCAGCAGGATCCTTAAATAATGCAGCAGGATCCTTAAATAATGCAATAAAGTCCTTAAATTATGCAGCAGAGTCCTTAAATAATGCAGCAGAGTCCTTACATAATGCAACAAACTCCTTAAATAATGCAGCAGAGTCCTTAAATAATGCAACAAAGTTCTTAAATAATGCATCAAAGTCCTTAAATAATGCAGCAAAGTCCTTAAATAATGCAGCAAAGTCGTTAAGTACCATAGCAGAGTCCTTAAATAATGCAGCAGAGACCTTAAATAATGCAACAAAGTCCTTAAATAATGCAGCAGATTCCTTAAATTCTGCAGCAGCGTCCTTAAATAATGCAACAAAGTCCTTAAATAATGCAGCAGAGTCCTTAAATAATGCAACAAAGTCCTTAAATAATGCAAAAGAGTCCTTAAATAATGCAGCTGAGTCCTCAAATGCTTCAGCAGGATCCTTAAATAATGCAGCAGGATCCTTAAATAATGCAGCAAAGTCCTTAAATAATGCAGCAGAGTCCTTACATAATGCAACAAACTCCTTAAATAATGCAGCAGAGTCCTTAAATAATGCAACAAAGTCCTTAAATAATGCAAAAGAGTCCTTAAATAAAGCAGCAAAGCCCTTACATAATGCAGCAGAGTCCTTAAATAATGCATCTGAGTGCCCAAATGCTTCAGCAGAGTCATTAAATACTGCAGCAGAGACCTTAAATAATGCAACAAAGTCCTTAAATAATGCAGCAGAGTCCTTAAATACCGCAGCAGAGTCCTTAAATAATGCAGCTGAGTCCTCAAATACTTCAGCAGAGTCATTAAATAATGCAGAAGAGTCCTTAAATAATGCAGCAAAGTTCTTAAATAATGCAGCAGAGTCCTTAAATAACGCAGCAGAGTCGTTAAATAATGCAGCAAAGTCCTTAAATAATGCAGCTGAGTCCTCAAATGCTTCAGCAGGATCCTTAAATAATGCAGCAGAGACCTTTAATAATGCAGCTGAGTCCTCAAATGCTTCAGCAGAGTCATTAAATAATGCAGCAGGATCCTAAAATAATGCAATAAAGTCCTTAAATTATGCAGCAGAGTCCTTAAATAATGCAGCAAAGTCCTTAAATAATGCAGCAGAGTCCTTACATAATGCAACAAAGTCCTTAAATAATGCAGCAGAGTCCTTAAATAATGCAGCAGAGTCCTTAAATAATGCAGCAAAGTCCTTAAGTACCATAGCAGAGTCCTTAAATAATGCAGAAGAGACCTTAAATAATGCAACAAAGTCCTTAAATAATGAAGCAGATTCCTTAAATTCTGCAGCAGTGTCCTTAAATAATGCATCAAAGTCCTTAAATAATGCAGCAGAGTCCTTAAATACCGCAGCAGAGTCCTTAAATAATGCAGCAAAGTAATTAAATAATGCAGCAGAGTCCTTAAATAATGCAGCAAAGTCCTTAAATAATGCAGCAGAGTCCTTAAATACCAAAGCATAGTCCTTAAATAATGCGGCAGAGTCCTTAAATAATGCAACAAAGTCCTTAAATAATGCAGCTGAGTCCTTAAATAATGCAACAAAGTCCTTAAATAATGCAGCAAAGTCCTTAAATAAAGCAGCAAAGTCCTTACATAATGCAGCAGAGTCCTTAAACAATGCATCTGAGTCCCCAATTGCTTCAGCAGAGTCATTAAACACTGCAGCAGAGTCCTTAAATAATGCAGCAAAGTCTTAAATAATGCAGCAGAGTCCTTAAATAACGCAGCAGTCCTTAAATAATGCAGCAAAGTCCTTAAATAATGCAGCAGAGTCCTTAAATACCGCAGCAGAGTCATTAAATAATGCAGCAGAGTCCTTAAATAATACAGCAGAGACCTTAAATAATGCAGCTGAGTCCTCAAATGCTTCAGCAGAGTCATTAAATAATGCAGCAGAGTCCTTAAATAATGCAATAAAGTCCTTAAATAATGCAGCAGAGTCCTTAAATAATGCGGCAAGTCCTTAAATAATGCAGCAGACTTCTAACATAATGCAACATAGTCCTTAAATAATGCAGCAGAGTCCTTATATAATGCAACAAAGTCATTAAATAATGCAGCAGAGTCCTAAAATAATGCAGCAAAGTCCTTAAATAATACAGCAGAGTCCTTAAGTACCACAGCATAGTCCTTAAATAATGCAGCAAAGTCCTTAAATAATGCAGCAGAGTCCTTAAATAATGCAACAAAGTCCTTAAATAATGCAGCAGAGTCCTTAAATACCGCAGCAGAGTCCTTAAATAATGCAGCAAAGTCATTAAATAATACAACAAAGTCCTTAAATAATGCAGCAGAGTCATTAAATAATGCAGCAAAGTCCTTAAATAATGCAGCAGAGTCCTTAAATAATGCAGCAAATTCCTTAAATAATGGAGCAGAGTCATTAAATAATGCAATAAAGTCCTTAAATAATGCAACAGAGTCCTTAAATAATGCAGCAAAGTCCTTAAATAATGCAGCAGAGTCCTTAAATAATGCAAAAAAGTCCTTAAATAATGCAGCAGAGTCCTTAAATAATACAGCAAAGTCCTTAAATAATGCAGCAGAGTCCTTAAATAATGCAACAAAGTCCTTAAATAATGCAGTAGAGTCCTTAAATAATACAGCAAAGTCCTTAAATAATGCAGCAGAGTCCTAAAATAATGCAGCAAAGTCCTTAAATAATGCAGCAGAGTTCTTAAACACAGCAGCAGAGTCCTTAAATAATGCAGCAAGTAATTAAATAATGCAGCAGAGTCCTTAAGTAATGCAGCAAAGTCCTTAATTAATGCAGCAAAGTCCTTAAATAATGCAACAAATTCCTTAAATAATGCAGCAGCGTCCTTAAATAATGCAACAAATTCCTTAAATAATGCAGCAGAGTCCTTAAATACCACAGCAGAGTCCTTAAATAATGCAGCAGAGACCTTAAATAATGCAACAAAGTCCTTAAATAATGCAGCAGATTCCTTAAATTCTGCAGCAGCGTCCTTAAATAATGCATCAAAGTCCTTAAATAATGCAGCAGAGTCCTTAAATACCGCAGCAGAGTCCTTAAATAATGCAGCAAATTCCTTATATAATGCAGCAGAGTCCTTAAATAATGCAGCAGAGTCCTCAAATGCTTCAGCAGAGTCATTAAATAATGCAGCAAAGTCCTTAAATAATGCAGCAGAGTCCTTAAATAATGCAGCTGAGTCCTCAAATGCTTCAGCAGAGTCATTAAATAATGCAGAAGACTCCTTAAATAATGCAGGAAAGTCCTTAAATAAAGCAGCAGAGTCCTTAGATAATGCAGCAGAGTCGTTAAATAATGCAGCAAAGTCCTTAAATAATGCAGCTGAGTCCTCAAATGCTTCAGCAGGATCCTTAAATAATGCAGCAGGATCCTTAAATAATGCAATAAAGTCCTTAAATTATGCAGCAGAGTCCTTAAATAATGCAGCAAAGTCCTTAAATAATGCAGCAGAGTCCTTACATAATGCAACAAACTCCTTAAATAATGCAGCAGAGTCCTTAAATAATGCAACAAAGTTCTTAAATAATGCATCAAAGTCCTTAAATAATGCAGCAAAGTCCTTAAATAATGCAGCAAATTCCTTAAATAATGCAGCAGAGTCCTTAAATAATGCAGCTGAGTCCTCAAATACTTCAGCAGAGTCATTAAATAATGCAGAAGAGTCCTTAAATAATGCAGCAAAGTTCTTAAATAATGCAGCAGAGTCCTTAAATAACGCAGCAGAGTCGTTAAATAATGCAGCAAAGTCCTTAAATAATGCAGCTGAGTCCTCAAATGCTTCAGCAGGATCCTTAAATAATGCAGCAGAGACCTTTAATAATGCAGCTGAGTCCTCAAATGCTTCAGCAGAGTCATTAAATAATGCAGCAGGATCCTAAAATAATGCAATAAAGTCCTTAAATTATGCAGCAGAGTCCTTAAATAATGCAGCAAAGTCCTTAAATAATGCAGCAGAGTCCTTACATAATGCAACAAAGTCCTTAAATAATGCAGCAGAGTCCTTAAATAATGCAACAAAGTTCTTAAATAATGCAGCAGAGTCCTTAAATAATGCAGCAAAGTCCTTAAGTACCATAGCAGAGTCCTTAAATAATGCAGCAGAGACCTTAAATAATGCAACAAAGCCCTTAAATAATGAAGCAGATTCCTTAAATTCTGCAGCAGTGTCCTTAAATAATGCATCAAAGTCCTTAAATAATGCAGCAGAGTCCTTAAATAATGCAGCAAAGTAATTAAATAATGCAGCAGAGTCCTTAAATAATGCAGCAAAGTCCTTAAATAATGCAGCAGAGTCCTTAAATACCAAAGCATAGTCCTTAAATAATGCGGCAGAGTCCTTAAATAATGCAACAAAGTCCTTAAATAATGCAGCAGAGTCCTTAAATAATGCAACAAAGTCCTTAAATAATGCAGCAAAGTCCTTAAATAAAGCAGCAAAGTCCTTACATAATGCAGCAGAGTCCTTAAACAATGCATCTGAGTCCCCAATTGCTTCAGCAGAGTCATTAAACACTGCAGCAGAGTCCTTAAATAATGCAGCAAAGTCTTAAATAATGCAGCAGAGTCCTTAAATAACGCAGCAGTCCTTAAATAATGCAGCAAAGTCCTTAAATAATGCAGCAGAGTCCTTAAATACCGCAGCAGAGTCATTAAATAATGCAGCAGAGTCCTTAAATAATACAGCAGAGACCTTAAATAATGCAGCTGAGTCCTCAAATGCTTCAGCAAAGTCATTAAATAATGCAGCAGAGTCCTTAAATAATGCAATAAAGTCCTTAAATAATGCAGCAGACTTCTAACATAATGCAACATAGTCCTTAAATAATGCAGCAGAGTCCTTATATAATGCAACAAAGTCATTAAATAATGCAGCAGAGTCCTTAAATAATGCAGCAAAGTCCTTAAATAATACAGCAGAGTCCTTAAGTACCACAGCATAGTCCTTAAATAATGCAGCAAAGTCCTTAAATAATGCAGCAGAGTCCTTAAATAATGCAACAAAGTCCTTAAATAATGCAGCAGAGTCCTTAAATAACGCAGCAGAGTCGTTAAATAATGCAGCAAAGTCCTTAAATAATACAACAAAGTCCTTAAATAATGCAGCAGAGTCATTAAATAATGCAGCAAAGTCCTTAAATAATGCAGCAGAGTCCTTAAATAATGCAGCAAATTCCTTAAATAATGCAGCAGAGTCATTAAATAATGCAATAAAGTCCTTAAATAATGCAACAGAGTCCTTAAATAATGCAGCAAAGTCCTTAAATAATGCAGCAGAGTCCTTAAATAATGCAAAAAAGTCCTTAAATAATGCAGCAGAGTCCTTAAATAATACAGCAAAGTCCTTAAATAATGCAGCAGAGTCCTTAAATAATGCAACAAAGTCCTTAAATAATGCAGTAGAGTCCTTAAATAATACAGCAAAGTCCTTAAATAATGCAGCAGAGTCCTAAAATAATGCAGCAAAATCCTTAAATAATGCAGCAGAGTCCTTAAATACCGCAGCAGAGTCCTTAAATAATGCAGCAAAGTAATTAAATAATGCAGCAGAGTCCTTAAATAATGCAGCAAAGTCCTTAAATAATGCAGCAGAGTCCTTAAATACCAAAGCATAGTCCTTAAATAATGCGGCAGAGTCCTTAAATAATGCAACAAAGTCCTTAAATAATGCAGCAGAGTCCTTAAATAATGCAACAAAGTCCTTAAATAATGCAGCAAAGTCCTTAAATAAAGCAGCAAAGTCCTTACATAATGCAGCAGAGTCCTTAAACAATGCATCTGAGTCCCCAATTGCTTCAGCACAGTCATTAAACACTGCAGCAGAGTCCTTAAATAATGCAGCAAAGTCTTAAATAATGCAGCAGAGTCCTTAAATAACGCAGCAGTCCTTAAATAATGCAGCAAAGTCCTTAAATAATGCAGCAGAGTCCTTAAATACCGCAGCAGAGTCATTAAATAATGCAGCAGAGTCCTTATATAATACAGCAGAGACCTTAAATAATGCAGCTGAGTCCTCAAATGCTTCAGCAGAGTCATTAAATAATGCAGCAGAGTCCTTAAATAATGCAATAAAGTCCTTAAATAATGCAGCAGAGTCCTTAAATAATGCAGCAAAGTCCTTAAATAATGCAGCAGACTTCTAACATAATGCAACATAGTCCTTAAATAATGCAGCAGAGTCCTTATATAATACAACAAAGTCCTTAAATAATGCAGCAAATTCCTTAAATAATGCAGCAGAGTCATTAAATAATGCAATAAAGTCCTTAAATAATGCAACAGAGTCCTTAAATAATGCAGCAAAGTCCTTAAATAATGCAGCAGAGTCCTTAAATAATGCAAAAAAGTCCTTAAATAATGCAGCAGAGTCCTTAAATAATACAGCAAAGTCCTTAAATAATGCAGCAGAGTCCTTAAATAATGCAACAAAGTCCTTAAATAATGCAGTAGAGTCCTTAAATAATACAGCAAAGTCCTTAAATAATGCAGCAGAGTCCTAAAATAATGCAGCAAAGTCCTTAAATAATGCAGCAGAGTTCTTAAACACAGCAGCAGAGTCCTTAAATAATGCAGCAAGTAATTAAATAATGCAGCAAAGTCCTTAAGTAATGCAGCAAAGTCCTTAATTGATGCAGCAAAGTCCTTAAATAATGCAACAAATTCCTTAAATAATGCAGCAGCGTCCTTAAATAATGCAACAAATTCCTTAAATAATGCAGCAGAGTCCTTAAATACCACAGCAGAGTCCTTAAATAATGCAGCAGAGACCTTAAATAATGCAACAAAGTCCTTAAATAATGCAGCAGATTCCTTAAATTCTGCAGCAGCGTCCTTAAATAATGCATCAAAGTCCTTAAATAATGCAGCAGAGTCCTTAAATACCGCAGCAGAGTCCTTAAATAATGCAGCAAATTCCTTAAATAATGCAGCAGAGTCCTTAAATAATGCAGCTGAGTCCTCAAATGCTTCAGCAGAGTCATTAAATAATGCAGCAGCGTCCTTAAATAATGCATCAAAGTCCTTAAATAATGCAGCAGAGTCCTTAAATACCGCAGCAGAGTCCTTAAATAATGCAGCAAATTCCTTAAATAATGCATCAGAGTCCTTAAATAATGCAGCTGAGTCCACAAATGCTTCAGCAGGATCCTTAAATAATGCAGCAGGATCCTTAAATAATGCAATAAAGTCCTTAAATTATGCAGCAGAGTCCTTAAATAATGCAGCAAAGTCCTTAAATAATGCAGCAGAGTCCTTACATAATGCAACAAACTCCTTAAATAATGCAGCAGAGTCCTTAAATAATGCAACAAAGTTCTTAAATAATGCATCAAAGTCCTTAAATAATGCAGCAAAGTCCTTAAATAATGCAGCAAAGTCGTTAAGTACCATAGCAGAGTCCTTAAATAATGCAGCAGAGACCTTAAATAATGCAACAAAGTCCTTAAATAATGCAGCAGATTCCTTAAATTCTGCAGCAGCGTCCTTAAATAATGCAACAAAGTCCTTAAATAATGCAGCAGAGTCCTTAAATAATGCAACAAAGTCCTTAAATAATGCAAAAGAGTCCTTAAATAAAGCAGCAAAGCCCTTACATAATGCAGCAGAGTCCTTAAATAATGCATCTGAGTCCCCAAATGCTTCAGCAGAGTCATTAAATACTGCAGCAGAGTCCTTAAATAATGCAACAAAGTCCTTAAATAATCCAGCAGCGTCCTTAAATAATGCAACAAATTCCTTAAATAATGCAACAGAGTCCTTAAATACCACAGCAGAGTCCTTAAATAATGCAGCAGAGACCTTAAATAATGCAACAAAGTCCTTAAATAATGCAGCAGATTCCTTAAATTCTGCAGCAGCGTCCTTAAATAATGCATCAAAGTCCTTAAATAATGCAGCAGAGTCCTTAAATACCTCAGCAGAGTCCTTAAATAATGCAGCAAATTCCTTATATAATGCAGCAGAGTCCTTAAATAATGCAGCAGAGTCCTCAAATGCTTCAGCAGAGTCATTAAATAATGCAGCAAAGTCCTTAAATAATGCAGCAGAGTCCTTAAATAATGCAGCTGAGTCCTCAAATGCTTCAGCAGAGTCATTAAATAATGCAGAAGACTCCTTAAATAATGCAGGAAAGTCCATAAATAAAGCAGCAGAGTCCTTAGATAATGCAGCAGAGTCGTTAAATAATGCAGCAAAGTCCTTAAATAATGCAGCTGAGTCCTCAAATGCTTCAGCAGGATCCTTAAATAATGCAGCAGGATCCTTAAATAATGCAATAAAGTCCTTAAATTATGCAGCAGAGTCCTTAAATAATGCATCAAAGTCCTTAAATAATGCAGCAGAGTCCTTAAATACCGCAGCAGAGTCCTTAAATAATGCAGCTGAGTCCTCAAATACTTCAGCAGAGTCATTAAATAATGCAGAAGAGTCCTTAAATAATGCAGCAAAGTTCTTAAATAATGCAGCAGAGTCCTTAAATAACGCAGCAGAGTCGTTAAATAATGCAGCAAAGTCCTTAAATAATGCAGCTGAGTCCTCAAATGCTTCAGCAGGATCCTTAAATAATGCAGCAGAGACCTTTAATAATGCAGCTGAGTCCTCAAATGCTTCAGCAGAGTCATTAAATAATGCAGCAGGATCCTAAAATAATGCAATAAAGTCCTTAAATTATGCAGCAGAGTCCTTAAATAATGCAGCAAAGTCCTTAAATAATGCAGCAGAGTCCTTACATAATGCAACAAAGTCCTTAAATAATGCAGCAGAGTCCTTAAATAATGCAACAAAGTTCTTAAATAATGCAGCAGAGTCCTTAAATAATGCAGCAAAGTCCTTAAGTACCATAGCAGAGTCCTTAAATAATGCAGCAGAGACCTTAAATAATGCAACAAAGTCCTTAAATAATGAAGCAGATTCCTTAAATTCTGCAGCAGTGTCCTTAAATAATGCATCAAAGTCCTTAAATAATGCAGCAGAGTCCTTAAATAATGCAGCAAAGTAATTAAATAATGCAGCAGAGTCCTTAAATAATGCAGCAAAGTCCTTAAATAATGCAGCAGAGTCCTTAAATACCAAAGCATAGTCCTTAAATAATGCGGCAGAGTCCTTAAATAATGCAACAAAGTCCTTAAATAATGCAACAAAGTCCTTAAATAATGCAGCAAAGTCCTTAAATAAAGCAGCAAAGTCCTTACATAATGCAGCAGAGTCCTTAAACAATGCATCTGAGTCCCCAATTGCTTCAGCAGAGTCATTAAACACTGCAGCAGAGTCCTTAAATAATGCAGCAAAGTCTTAAATAATGCAGCAGAGTCCTTAAATAACGCAGCAGTCCTTAAATAATGCAGCAAAGTCCTTAAATAATGCAGCAGAGTCCTTAAATACCGCAGCAGAGTCATTAAATAATGCAGCAGAGTCCTTAAATAATACAGCAGAGACCTTAAATAATGCAGCTGAGTCCTCAAATGCTTCAGCAAAGTCATTAAATAATGCAGCAGAGTCCTTAAATAATGCAATAAAGTCCTTAAATAATGCAGCAGACTTCTAACATAATGCAACATAGTCCTTAAATAATGCAGCAGAGTCCTTATATAATGCAACAAAGTCATTAAATAATGCAGCAGAGTCCTTAAATAATGCAGCAAAGTCCTTAAATAATACAGCAGAGTCCTTAAGTACCACAGCATAGTCCTTAAATAATGCAGCAAAGTCCTTAAATAATGCAGCAGAGTCCTTAAATAATGCAACAAAGTCCTTAAATAATGCAGCAGAGTCCTTAAATACCGCAGCAGAGTCCTTAAATAATCCAGCAAAGTCCTTAAATAATACAACAAAGTCCTTAAATAATGCAGCAGAGTCATTAAATAATGCAGCAAAGTCCTTAAATAATGCAGCAGAGTCCTTAAATAATGCAGCAAATTCCTTAAATAATGCAGCAGAGTCATTAAATAATGCAATAAAGTCCTTAAATAATGCAACAGAGTCCTTAAATAATGCAGCAAAGTCCTTAAATAATGCAGCAGAGTCCTTAAATAATGCAAAAAAGTCCTTAAATAATGCAGCAGAGTCCTTAAATAATACAGCAAAGTCCTTAAATAATGCAGCAGAGTCCTTAAATAATGCAACAAAGTCCTTAAATAATGCAGTAGAGTCCTTAAATAATACAGCAAAGTCCTTAAATAATGCAGCAGAGTCCTAAAATAATGCAGCAAAGTCCTTAAATAATGCAGCAGAGTTCTTAAACACAGCAGCAGAATCCTTAAATAATGCAGCAAGTAATTAAATAATGCAGCAGAGTCCTTAAGTAATGCAGCAAAGTCCTTAATTAATGCAGCAAAGTCCTTAAATAATGCAACAAATTCCTTAAATAATGCAGCAGAGTCCTTAAATAATGCAACAAATTCCTTAAATAATGCAGCAGAGTCCTTAAATACCACAGCAGAGTCCTTAAATAATGCAGCAGAGACCTTAAATAATGCAACAAAGTCCTTAAATAATGCAGCAGATTCCTTAAATTCTGCAGCAGCGTCCTTAAATAATGCAGCAGAGTCCTTAAATACCGCAGCAGAGTCCTTAAATAATGCAGCAAATTCCTTAAATAATGCAGCAGAGTCCTTAAATAATGCAGCTGAGTCCTCAAATGCTTCAGCAGAGTCATTAAATAATGCAGCAAAGTCCTTAAATAATGCAGCAGAGTCCTTAAATAATGCAGCTGAGTCCTCAAATGCTTCAGCAGAGTCATTAAATAATGCAGAAGACTCCTTAAATAATGCAGGAAAGTCCTTAAATAAAGCAGCAGAGTCCTTAGATAATGCAGCAGAGTCGTTAAATAATGCAGCAAAGTCCTTAAATAATGCAGCTGAGTCCTCAAATGCTTCAGCAGGATCCTTAAATAATGCAGCAGGATCCTTAAATAATGCAATAAAGTCCTTAAATTATGCAGCAGAGTCCTTAAATAATGCAGCAGAGTCCTTACATAATGCAACAAACTCCTTAAATAATGCAGCAGAGTCCTTAAATAATGCAACAAAGTTCTTAAATAATGCATCAAAGTCCTTAAATAATGCAGCAAAGTCCTTAAATAATGCAGCAAAGTCGTTAAGTACCATAGCAGAGTCCTTAAATAATGCAGCAGAGACCTTAAATAATGCAACAAAGTCCTTAAATAATGCAGCAGATTCCTTAAATTCTGCAGCAGCGTCCTTAAATAATGCAACAAAGTCCTTAAATAATGCAGCAGAGTCCTTAAATAATGCAACAAAGTCCTTAAATAATGCAAAAGAGTCCTTAAATAATGCAGCTGAGTCCTCAAATGCTTCAGCAGGATCCTTAAATAATGCAGCAGGATCCTTAAATAATGCAGCAAAGTCCTTAAATAATGCAGCAGAGTCCTTACATAATGCAACAAACTCCTTAAATAATGCAGCAGAGTCCTTAAATAATGCAACAAAGTCCTTAAATAATGCAAAAGAGTCCTTAAATAAAGCAGCAAAGCCCTTACATAATGCAGCAGAGTCCTTAAATAATGCATCTGAGTGCCCAAATGCTTCAGCAGAGTCATTAAATACTGCAGCAGAGACCTTAAATAATGCAACAAAGTCCTTAAATAATGCAGCAGAGTCCTTAAATACCGCAGCAGAGTCCTTAAATAATGCAGCTGAGTCCTCAAATACTTCAGCAGAGTCATTAAATAATGCAGAAGAGTCCTTAAATAATGCAGCAAAGTTCTTAAATAATGCAGCAGAGTCCTTAAATAACGCAGCAGAGTCGTTAAATAATGCAGCAAAGTCCTTAAATAATGCAGCTGAGTCCTCAAATGCTTCAGCAGGATCCTTAAATAATGCAGCAGAGACCTTTAATAATGCAGCTGAGTCCTCAAATGCTTCAGCAGAGTCATTAAATAATGCAGCAGGATCCTAAAATAATGCAATAAAGTCCTTAAATTATGCAGCAGAGTCCTTAAATAATGCAGCAAAGTCCTTAAATAATGCAGCAGAGTCCTTACATAATGCAACAAAGTCCTTAAATAATGCAGCAGAGTCCTTAAATAATGCAACAAAGTTCTTAAATAATGCAGCAGAGTCCTTAAATAATGCAGCAAAGTCCTTAAGTACCATAGCAGAGTCCTTAAATAATGCAGCAGAGACCTTAAATAATGCAACAAAGTCCTTAAATAATGAAGCAGATTCCTTAAATTCTGCAGCAGTGTCCTTAAATAATGCATCAAAGTCCTTAAATAATGCAGCAGAGTCCTTAAATAATGCAGCAAAGTAATTAAATAATGCAGCAGAGTCCTTAAATAATGCAGCAAAGTCCTTAAATAATGCAGCAGAGTCCTTAAATACCAAAGCATAGTCCTTAAATAATGCGGCAGAGTCCTTAAATAATGCAACAAAGTCCTTAAATAATGCAACAAAGTCCTTAAATAATGCAGCAAAGTCCTTAAATAAAGCAGCAAAGTCCTTACATAATGCAGCAGAGTCCTTAAACAATGCATCTGAGTCCCCAATTGCTTCAGCAGAGTCATTAAACACTGCAGCAGAGTCCTTAAATAATGCAGCAAAGTCTTAAATAATGCAGCAGAGTCCTTAAATAACGCAGCAGTCCTTAAATAATGCAGCAAAGTCCTTAAATAATGCAGCAGAGTCCTTAAATACCGCAGCAGAGTCATTAAATAATGCAGCAGAGTCCTTAAATAATACAGCAGAGACCTTAAATAATGCAGCTGAGTCCTCAAATGCTTCAGCAAAGTCATTAAATAATGCAGCAGAGTCCTTAAATAATGCAATAAAGTCCTTAAATAATGCAGCAGACTTCTAACATAATGCAACATAGTCCTTAAATAATGCAGCAGAGTCCTTATATAATGCAACAAAGTCATTAAATAATGCAGCAGAGTCCTTAAATAATGCAGCAAAGTCCTTAAATAATACAGCAGAGTCCTTAAGTACCACAGCATAGTCCTTAAATAATGCAGCAAAGTCCTTAAATAATGCAGCAGAGTCCTTAAATAATGCAACAAAGTCCTTAAATAATGCAGCAGAGTCCTTAAATACCGCAGCAGAGTCCTTAAATAATCCAGCAAAGTCCTTAAATAATACAACAAAGTCCTTAAATAATGCAGCAGAGTCATTAAATAATGCAGCAAAGTCCTTAAATAATGCAGCAGAGTCCTTAAATAATGCAGCAAATTCCTTAAATAATGCAGCAGAGTCATTAAATAATGCAATAAAGTCCTTAAATAATGCAACAGAGTCCTTAAATAATGCAGCAAAGTCCTTAAATAATGCAGCAGAGTCCTTAAATAATGCAAAAAAGTCCTTAAATAATGCAGCAGAGTCCTTAAATAATACAGCAAAGTCCTTAAATAATGCAGCAGAGTCCTTAAATAATGCAACAAAGTCCTTAAATAATGCAGTAGAGTCCTTAAATAATACAGCAAAGTCCTTAAATAATGCAGCAGAGTCCTAAAATAATGCAGCAAAGTCCTTAAATAATGCAGCAGAGTTCTTAAACACAGCAGCAGAATCCTTAAATAATGCAGCAAGTAATTAAATAATGCAGCAGAGTCCTTAAGTAATGCAGCAAAGTCCTTAATTAATGCAGCAAAGTCCTTAAATAATGCAACAAATTCCTTAAATAATGCAGCAGAGTCCTTAAATAATGCAACAAATTCCTTAAATAATGCAGCAGAGTCCTTAAATACCACAGCAGAGTCCTTAAATAATGCAGCAGAGACCTTAAATAATGCAACAAAGTCCTTAAATAATGCAGCAGATTCCTTAAATTCTGCAGCAGCGTCCTTAAATAATGCAGCAGAGTCCTTAAATACCGCAGCAGAGTCCTTAAATAATGCAGCAAATTCCTTAAATAATGCAGCAGAGTCCTTAAATAATGCAGCTGAGTCCTCAAATGCTTCAGCAGAGTCATTAAATAATGCAGCAAAGTCCTTAAATAATGCAGCAGAGTCCTTAAATAATGCAGCTGAGTCCTCAAATGCTTCAGCAGAGTCATTAAATAATGCAGAAGACTCCTTAAATAATGCAGGAAAGTCCTTAAATAAAGCAGCAGAGTCCTTAGATAATGCAGCAGAGTCGTTAAATAATGCAGCAAAGTCCTTAAATAATGCAGCTGAGTCCTCAAATGCTTCAGCAGGATCCTTAAATAATGCAGCAGGATCCTTAAATAATGCAATAAAGTCCTTAAATTATGCAGCAGAGTCCTTAAATAATGCAGCAGAGTCCTTACATAATGCAACAAACTCCTTAAATAATGCAGCAGAGTCCTTAAATAATGCAACAAAGTTCTTAAATAATGCATCAAAGTCCTTAAATAATGCAGCAAAGTCCTTAAATAATGCAGCAAAGTCGTTAAGTACCATAGCAGAGTCCTTAAATAATGCAGCAGAGACCTTAAATAATGCAACAAAGTCCTTAAATAATGCAGCAGATTCCTTAAATTCTGCAGCAGCGTCCTTAAATAATGCAACAAAGTCCTTAAATAATGCAGCAGAGTCCTTAAATAATGCAACAAAGTCCTTAAATAATGCAAAAGAGTCCTTAAATAATGCAGCTGAGTCCTCAAATGCTTCAGCAGGATCCTTAAATAATGCAGCAGGATCCTTAAATAATGCAGCAAAGTCCTTAAATAATGCAGCAGAGTCCTTACATAATGCAACAAACTCCTTAAATAATGCAGCAGAGTCCTTAAATAATGCAACAAAGTCCTTAAATAATGCAAAAGAGTCCTTAAATAAAGCAGCAAAGCCCTTACATAATGCAGCAGAGTCCTTAAATAATGCATCTGAGTGCCCAAATGCTTCAGCAGAGTCATTAAATACTGCAGCAGAGACCTTAAATAATGCAACAAAGTCCTTAAATAATGCAGCAGAGTCCTTAAATACCGCAGCAGAGTCCTTAAATAATGCAGCTGAGTCCTCAAATACTTCAGCAGAGTCATTAAATAATGCAGAAGAGTCCTTAAATAATGCAGCAAAGTTCTTAAATAATGCAGCAGAGTCCTTAAATAACGCAGCAGAGTCGTTAAATAATGCAGCAAAGTCCTTAAATAATGCAGCTGAGTCCTCAAATGCTTCAGCAGGATCCTTAAATAATGCAGCAGAGACCTTTAATAATGCAGCTGAGTCCTCAAATGCTTCAGCAGAGTCATTAAATAATGCAGCAGGATCCTAAAATAATGCAATAAAGTCCTTAAATTATGCAGCAGAGTCCTTAAATAATGCAGCAAAGTCCTTAAATAATGCAGCAGAGTCCTTACATAATGCAACAAAGTCCTTAAATAATGCAGCAGAGTCCTTAAATAATGCAACAAAGTTCTTAAATAATGCAGCAGAGTCCTTAAATAATGCAGCAAAGTCCTTAAGTACCATAGCAGAGTCCTTAAATAATGCAGAAGAGACCTTAAATAATGCAACAAAGTCCTTAAATAATGAAGCAGATTCCTTAAATTCTGCAGCAGTGTCCTTAAATAATGCATCAAAGTCCTTAAATAATGCAGCAGAGTCCTTAAATACCGCAGCAGAGTCCTTAAATAATGCAGCAAAGTAATTAAATAATGCAGCAGAGTCCTTAAATAATGCAGCAAAGTCCTTAAATAATGCAGCAGAGTCCTTAAATACCAAAGCATAGTCCTTAAATAATGCGGCAGAGTCCTTAAATAATGCAACAAAGTCCTTAAATAATGCAGCTGAGTCCTTAAATAATGCAACAAAGTCCTTAAATAATGCAGCAAAGTCCTTAAATAAAGCAGCAAAGTCCTTACATAATGCAGCAGAGTCCTTAAACAATGCATCTGAGTCCCCAATTGCTTCAGCAGAGTCATTAAACACTGCAGCAGAGTCCTTAAATAATGCAGCAAAGTCTTAAATAATGCAGCAGAGTCCTTAAATAACGCAGCAGTCCTTAAATAATGCAGCAAAGTCCTTAAATAATGCAGCAGAGTCCTTAAATACCGCAGCAGAGTCATTAAATAATGCAGCAGAGTCCTTAAATAATACAGCAGAGACCTTAAATAATGCAGCTGAGTCCTCAAATGCTTCAGCAGAGTCATTAAATAATGCAGCAGAGTCCTTAAATAATGCAATAAAGTCCTTAAATAATGCAGCAGAGTCCTTAAATAATGCGGCAAGTCCTTAAATAATGCAGCAGACTTCTAACATAATGCAACATAGTCCTTAAATAATGCAGCAGAGTCCTTATATAATGCAACAAAGTCATTAAATAATGCAGCAGAGTCCTAAAATAATGCAGCAAAGTCCTTAAATAATACAGCAGAGTCCTTAAGTACCACAGCATAGTCCTTAAATAATGCAGCAAAGTCCTTAAATAATGCAGCAGAGTCCTTAAATAATGCAACAAAGTCCTTAAATAATGCAGCAGAGTCCTTAAATACCGCAGCAGAGTCCTTAAATAATGCAGCAAAGTCATTAAATAATACAACAAAGTCCTTAAATAATGCAGCAGAGTCATTAAATAATGCAGCAAAGTCCTTAAATAATGCAGCAGAGTCCTTAAATAATGCAGCAAATTCCTTAAATAATGGAGCAGAGTCATTAAATAATGCAATAAAGTCCTTAAATAACGCAACAGAGTCCTTAAATAATGCAGCAAAGTCCTTAAATAATGCAGCAGAGTCCTTAAATAATGCAAAAAAGTCCTTAAATAATGCAGCAGAGTCCTTAAATAATACAGCAAAGTCCTTAAATAATGCAGCAGAGTCCTTAAATAATGCAACAAAGTCCTTAAATAATGCAGTAGAGTCCTTAAATAATACAGCAAAGTCCTTAAATAATGCAGCAGAGTCCTAAAATAATGCAGCAAAGTCCTTAAATAATGCAGCAGAGTTCTTAAACACAGCAGCAGAGTCCTTAAATAATGCAGCAAGTAATTAAATAATGCAGCAGAGTCCTTAAGTAATGCAGCAAAGTCCTTAATTAATGCAGCAAAGTCCTTAAATAATGCAACAAATTCCTTAAATAATGCAGCAGCGTCCTTAAATAATGCAACAAATTCCTTAAATAATGCAGCAGAGTCCTTAAATACCACAGCAGAGTCCTTAAATAATGCAGCAGAGACCTTAAATAATGCAACAAAGTCCTTAAATAATGCAGCAGATTCCTTAAATTCTGCAGCAGCGTCCTTAAATAATGCATCAAATTCCTTAAATAATGCAGCAGAGTCCTTAAATACCGCAGCAGAGTCCTTAAATAATGCAGCAAATTCCTTATATAATGCAGCAGAGTCCTTAAATAATGCAGCAGAGTCCTCAAATGCTTCAGCAGAGTCATTAAATAATGCAGCAAAGTCCTTAAATAATGCAGCAGAGTCCTTAAATAATGCAGCTGAGTCCTCAAATGCTTCAGCAGAGTCATTAAATAATGCAGAAGACTCCTTAAATAATGCAGGAAAGTCCTTAAATAAAGCAGCAGAGTCCTTAGATAATGCAGCAGAGTCGTTAAATAATGCAGCAAAGTCCTTAAATAATGCAGCTGAGTCCTCAAATGCTTCAGCAGGATCCTTAAATAATGCAGCAGGATCCTTAAATAATGCAATAAAGTCCTTAAATTATGCAGCAGAGTCCTTAAATAATGCAGCAAAGTCCTTAAATAATGCAGCAGAGTCCTTACATAATGCAACAAACTCCTTAAATAATGCAGCAGAGTCCTTAAATAATGCAACAAAGTTCTTAAATAATGCATCAAAGTCCTTAAATAATGCAGCAAAGTCCTTAAATAATGCAGCAAATTCCTTAAATAATGCAGCAGAGTCCTTAAATAATGCAGCTGAGTCCTCAAATACTTCAGCAGAGTCATTAAATAATGCAGAAGAGTCCTTAAATAATGCAGCAAAGTTCTTAAATAATGCAGCAGAGTCCTTAAATAACGCAGCAGAGTCGTTAAATAATGCAGCAAAGTCCTTAAATAATGCAGCTGAGTCCTCAAATGCTTCAGCAGGATCCTTAAATAATGCAGCAGAGACCTTTAATAATGCAGCTGAGTCCTCAAATGCTTCAGCAGAGTCATTAAATAATGCAGCAGGATCCTAAAATAATGCAATAAAGTCCTTAAATTATGCAGCAGAGTCCTTAAATAATGCAGCAAAGTCCTTAAATAATGCAGCAGAGTCCTTACATAATGCAACAAAGTCCTTAAATAATGCAGCAGAGTCCTTAAATAATGCAACAAAGTTCTTAAATAATGCAGCAGAGTCCTTAAATAATGCAGCAAAGTCCTTAAGTACCATAGCAGAGTCCTTAAATAATGCAGCAGAGACCTTAAATAATGCAACAAAGCCCTTAAATAATGAAGCAGATTCCTTAAATTCTGCAGCAGTGTCCTTAAATAATGCATCAAAGTCCTTAAATAATGCAGCAGAGTCCTTAAATAATGCAGCAAAGTAATTAAATAATGCAGCAGAGTCCTTAAATAATGCAGCAAAGTCCTTAAATAATGCAGCAGAGTCCTTAAATACCAAAGCATAGTCCTTAAATAATGCGGCAGAGTCCTTAAATAATGCAACAAAGTCCTTAAATAATGCAGCAGAGTCCTTAAATAATGCAACAAAGTCCTTAAATAATGCAGCAAAGTCCTTAAATAAAGCAGCAAAGTCCTTACATAATGCAGCAGAGTCCTTAAACAATGCATCTGAGTCCCCAATTGCTTCAGCAGAGTCATTAAACACTGCAGCAGAGTCCTTAAATAATGCAGCAAAGTCTTAAATAATGCAGCAGAGTCCTTAAATAACGCAGCAGTCCTTAAATAATGCAGCAAAGTCCTTAAATAATGCAGCAGAGTCCTTAAATACCGCAGCAGAGTCATTAAATAATGCAGCAGAGTCCTTAAATAATACAGCAGAGACCTTAAATAATGCAGCTGAGTCCTCAAATGCTTCAGCAAAGTCATTAAATAATGCAGCAGAGTCCTTAAATAATGCAATAAAGTCCTTAAATAATGCAGCAGACTTCTAACATAATGCAACATAGTCCTTAAATAATGCAGCAGAGTCCTTATATAATGCAACAAAGTCATTAAATAATGCAGCAGAGTCCTTAAATAATGCAGCAAAGTCCTTAAATAATACAGCAGAGTCCTTAAGTACCACAGCATAGTCCTTAAATAATGCAGCAAAGTCCTTAAATAATGCAGCAGAGTCCTTAAATAATGCAACAAAGTCCTTAAATAATGCAGCAGAGTCCTTAAATAACGCAGCAGAGTCGTTAAATAATGCAGCAAAGTCCTTAAATAATACAACAAAGTCCTTAAATAATGCAGCAGAGTCATTAAATAATGCAGCAAAGTCCTTAAATAATGCAGCAGAGTCCTTAAATAATGCAGCAAATTCCTTAAATAATGCAGCAGAGTCATTAAATAATGCAAGAAAGTCCTTAAATAATGCAACAGAGTCCTTAAATAATGCAGCAAAGTCCTTAAATAATGCAGCAGAGTCCTTAAATAATGCAAAAAAGTCCTTAAATAATGCAGCAGAGTCCTTAAATAATACAGCAAAGTCCTTAAATAATGCAGCAGAGTCCTTAAATAATGCAACAAAGTCCTTAAATAATGCAGTAGAGTCCTTAAATAATACAGCAAAGTCCTTAAATAATGCAGCAGAGTCCTAAAATAATGCAGCAAAGTCCTTAAATAATGCAGCAGAGTCCTTAAATACCGCAGCAGAGTCCTTAAATAATGCAGCAAAGTAATTAAATAATGCAGCAGAGTCCTTAAATAATGCAGCAAAGTCCTTAAATAATGCAGCAGAGTCCTTAAATACCAAAGCATAGTCCTTAAATAATGCGGCAGAGTCCTTAAATAATGCAACAAAGTCCTTAAATAATGCAGCAGAGTCCTTAAATAATGCAACAAAGTCCTTAAATAATGCAGCAAAGTCCTTAAATAAAGCAGCAAAGTCCTTACATAATGCAGCAGAGTCCTTAAACAATGCATCTGAGTCCCCAATTGCTTCAGCACAGTCATTAAACACTGCAGCAGAGTCCTTAAATAATGCAGCAAAGTCTTAAATAATGCAGCAGAGTCCTTAAATAACGCAGCAGTCCTTAAATAATGCAGCAAAGTCCTTAAATAATGCAGCAGAGTCCTTAAATACCGCAGCAGAGTCATTAAATAATGCAGCAGAGTCCTTATATAATACAGCAGAGACCTTAAATAATGCAGCTGAGTCCTCAAATGCTTCAGCAGAGTCATTAAATAATGCAGCAGAGTCCTTAAATAATGCAATAAAGTCCTTAAATAATGCAGCAGAGTCCTTAAATAATGCAGCAAAGTCCTTAAATAATGCAGCAGACTTCTAACATAATGCAACATAGTCCTTAAATAATGCAGCAGAGTCCTTATATAATACAACAAAGTCCTTAAATAATGCAGCAAATTCCTTAAATAATGCAGCAGAGTCATTAAATAATGCAATAAAGTCCTTAAATAATGCAACAGAGTCCTTAAATAATGCAGCAAAGTCCTTAAATAATGCAGCAGAGTCCTTAAATAATGCAAAAAAGTCCTTAAATAATGCAGCAGAGTCCTTAAATAATACAGCAAAGTCCTTAAATAATGCAGCAGAGTCCTTAAATAATGCAACAAAGTCCTTAAATAATGCAGTAGAGTCCTTAAATAATACAGCAAAGTCCTTAAATAATGCAGCAGAGTCCTAAAATAATGCAGCAAAGTCCTTAAATAATGCAGCAGAGTTCTTAAACACAGCAGCAGAGTCCTTAAATAATGCAGCAAGTAATTAAATAATGCAGCAAAGTCCTTAAGTAATGCAGCAAAGTCCTTAATTGATGCAGCAAAGTCCTTAAATAATGCAACAAATTCCTTAAATAATGCAGCAGCGTCCTTAAATAATGCAACAAATTCCTTAAATAATGCAGCAGAGTCCTTAAATACCACAGCAGAGTCCTTAAATAATGCAGCAGAGACCTTAAATAATGCAACAAAGTCCTTAAATAATGCAGCAGATTCCTTAAATTCTGCAGCAGCGTCCTTAAATAATGCATCAAAGTCCTTAAATAATGCAGCAGAGTCCTTAAATACCGCAGCAGAGTCCTTAAATAATGCAGCAAATTCCTTAAATAATGCAGCAGAGTCCTTAAATAATGCAGCTGAGTCCTCAAATGCTTCAGCAGAGTCATTAAATAATGCAGCAGCGTCCTTAAATAATGCATCAAAGTCCTTAAATAATGCAGCAGAGTCCTTAAATACCGCAGCAGAGTCCTTAAATAATGCAGCAAATTCCTTAAATAATGCATCAGAGTCCTTAAATAATGCAGCTGAGTCCACAAATGCTTCAGCAGGATCCTTAAATAATGCAGCAGGATCCTTAAATAATGCAATAAAGTCCTTAAATTATGCAGCAGAGTCCTTAAATAATGCAGCAAAGTCCTTAAATAATGCAGCAGAGTCCTTACATAATGCAACAAACTCCTTAAATAATGCAGCAGAGTCCTTAAATAATGCAACAAAGTTCTTAAATAATGCATCAAAGTCCTTAAATAATGCAGCAAAGTCCTTAAATAATGCAGCAAAGTCGTTAAGTACCATAGCAGAGTCCTTAAATAATGCAGCAGAGACCTTAAATAATGCAACAAAGTCCTTAAATAATGCAGCAGATTCCTTAAATTCTGCAGCAGCGTCCTTAAATAATGCAACAAAGTCCTTAAATAATGCAGCAGAGTCCTTAAATAATGCAACAAAGTCCTTAAATAATGCAAAAGAGTCCTTAAATAAAGCAGCAAAGCCCTTACATAATGCAGCAGAGTCCTTAAATAATGCATCTGAGTCCCCAAATGCTTCAGCAGAGTCATTAAATACTGCAGCAGAGTCCTTAAATAATGCAACAAAGTCCTTAAATAATCCAGCAGCGTCCTTAAATAATGCAACAAATTCCTTAAATAATGCAACAGAGTCCTTAAATACCACAGCAGAGTCCTTAAATAATGCAGCAGAGACCTTAAATAATGCAACAAAGTCCTTAAATAATGCAGCAGATTCCTTAAATTCTGCAGCAGCGTCCTTAAATAATGCATCAAAGTCCTTAAATAATGCAGCAGAGTCCTTAAATACCTCAGCAGAGTCCTTAAATAATGCAGCAAATTCCTTATATAATGCAGCAGAGTCCTTAAATAATGCAGCAGAGTCCTCAAATGCTTCAGCAGAGTCATTAAATAATGCAGCAAAGTCCTTAAATAATGCAGCAGAGTCCTTAAATAATGCAGCTGAGTCCTCAAATGCTTCAGCAGAGTCATTAAATAATGCAGAAGACTCCTTAAATAATGCAGGAAAGTCCTTAAATAAAGCAGCAGAGTCCTTAGATAATGCAGCAGAGTCGTTAAATAATGCAGCAAAGTCCTTAAATAATGCAGCTGAGTCCTCAAATGCTTCAGCAGGATCCTTAAATAATGCAGCAGGATCCTTAAATAATGCAATAAAGTCCTTAAATTATGCAGCAGAGTCCTTAAATAATGCAGCAAAGTCCTTAAATAATGCAGCAGAGTCCTTACATAATGCAACAAACTCCTTAAATAATGCAGCAGAGTCCTTAAATAATACAACAAAGTTCTTAAATAATGCATCAAAGTCCTTAAATAATGCAGCAAAGTCCTTAAATAATGCAGCAAATTCCTTAAATAATGCAGCAGAGTCCTTAAATAATGCAGCTGAGTCCTCAAATACTTCAGCAGAGTCATTAAATAATGCAGAAGAGTCCTTAAATAATGCAGCAAAGTTCTTAAATAATGCAGCAGAGTCCTTAAATAACGCAGCAGAGTCGTTAAATAATGCAGCAAAGTCCTTAAATAATGCAGCTGAGTCCTCAAATGCTTCAGCAGGATCCTTAAATAATGCAGCAGAGACCTTTAATAATGCAGCTGAGTCCTCAAATGCTTCAGCAGAGTCATTAAATAATGCAGCAGGATCCTAAAATAATGCAATAAAGTCCTTAAATTATGCAGCAGAGTCCTTAAATAATGCAGCAAAGTCCTTAAATAATGCAGCAGAGTCCTTACATAATGCAACAAAGTCCTTAAATAATGCAGCAGAGTCCTTAAATAATGCAACAAAGTTCTTAAATAATGCAGCAGAGTCCTTAAATAATGCAGCAAAGTCCTTAAGTACCATAGCAGAGTCCTTAAATAATGCAGCAGAGACCTTAAATAATGCAACAAAGTCCTTAAATAATGAAGCAGATTCCTTAAATTCTGCAGCAGTGTCCTTAAATAATGCATCAAAGTCCTTAAATAATGCAGCAGAGTCCTTAAATAATGCAGCAAAGTAATTAAATAATGCAGCAGAGTCCTTAAATAATGCAGCAAAGTCCTTAAATAATGCAGCAGAGTCCTTAAATACCAAAGCATAGTCCTTAAATAATGCGGCAGAGTCCTTAAATAATGCAACAAAGTCCTTAAATAATGCAGCAGAGTCCTTAAATAATGCAACAAAGTCCTTAAATAATGCAGCAAAGTCCTTAAATAAAGCAGCAAAGTCCTTACATAATGCAGCAGAGTCCTTAAACAATGCATCTAAGTCCCCAATTGCTTCAGCAGAGTCATTAAACACTGCAGCAGAGTCCTTAAATAATGCAGCAAAGTCTTAAATAATGCAGCAGAGTCCTTAAATAACGCAGCAGTCCTTAAATAATGCAGCAAAGTCCTTAAATAATGCAGCAGAGTCCTTAAATACCGCAGCAGAGTCATTAAATAATGCAGCAGAGTCCTTAAATAATACAGCAGAGACCTTAAATAATGCAGCTGAGTCCTCAAATGCTTCAGCAAAGTCATTAAATAATGCAGCAGAGTCCTTAAATAATGCAATAAAGTCCTTAAATAATGCAGCAGACTTCTAACATAATGCAACATAGTCCTTAAATAATGCAGCAGAGTCCTTATATAATGCAACAAAGTCATTAAATAATGCAGCAGAGTCCTTAAATAATGCAGCAAAGTCCTTAAATAATACAGCAGAGTCCTTAAGTACCACAGCATAGTCCTTAAATAATGCAGCAAAGTCATTAAATAATGCAGCAGAGTCCTTAAATAATGCAACAAAGTCCTTAAATAATGCAGCAGAGTCCTTAAATACCGCAGCAGAGTCGTTAAATAATGCAGCAAAGTCCTTAAATAATACAACAAAGTCCTTAAATAATGCAGCAGAGTCATTAAATAATGCAGCAAAGTCCTTAAATAATGCAGCAGAGTCCTTAAATAATGCAGCAAATTCCTTAAATAATGCAGCAGAGTCATTAAATAATGCAATAAAGTCCTTAAATAATGCAACAGAGTCCTTAAATAATGCAGCAAAGTCCTTAAATAATGCAGCAGAGTCCTTAAATAATGCAAAAAAGTCCTTAAATAATGCAGCAGAGTCCTTAAATAATACAGCAAAGTCCTTAAATAATGCAGCAGAGTCCTTAAATAATGCAACAAAGTCCTTAAATAATGCAGTAGAGTCCTTAAATAATACAGCAAAGTCCTTAAATAATGCAGCAGAGTCCTAAAATAATGCAGCAAAGTCCTTAAATAATGCAGCAGAGTCCTTAAATACCGCAGCAGAGTCCTTAAATAATGCAGCAAAGTAATTAAATAATGCAGCAGAGTCCTTAAATAATGCAGCAAAGTCCTTAAATAATGCAGCAGAGTCCTTAAATACCAAAGCATAGTCCTTAAATAATGCGGCAGAGTCCTTAAATAATGCAACAAAGTCCTTAAATAATGCAGCAGAGTCCTTAAATAATGCAACAAAGTCCTTAAATAATGCAGCAAAGTCCTTAAATAAAGCAGCAAAGTCCTTACATAATGCAGCAGAGTCCTTAAACAATGCATCTGAGTCCCCAATCGCTTCAGCACAGTCATTAAACACTGCAGCAGAGTCCTTAAATAATGCAGCAAAGTCTTAAATAATGCAGCAGAGTCCTTAAATAACGCAGCAGTCCTTAAATAATGCAGCAAAGTCCTTAAATAATGCAGCAGAGTCCTTAAATACCGCAGCAGAGTCATTAAATAATGCAGCAGAGTCCTTATATAATACAGCAGAGACCTTAAATAATGCAGCTGAATCCTCAAATGCTTCAGCAGAGTCATTAAATAATGCAGCAGAGTCCTTAAATAATGCAATAAAGTCCTTAAATAATGCAGCAGAGTCCTTAAATAATGCAGCAAAGTCCTTAAATAATGCAGCAGACTTCTAACATAATGCAACATAGTCCTTAAATAACGCAGCAGAGTCCTTATATAATGCAACAAAGTCCTTAAATAATGCAGCAGAGTCCTTAAATACCGCAGCAGAGTCATTAAATAATGCAGCAGAGTCCTTAAATAATACAGCAGAGACCTTAAATAATGCAGCTGAGTCCTCAAATGCTTCAGCAGAGTCATTAAATAATGCAGCAGAGTCCTTAAATAATGCAATAAAGTCCTTAAATAATGCAGCAGAGTCCTTAAATAATGCGGCAAGTCCTTAAATAATGCAGCAGACTTCTAACATAATGCAACATAGTCCTTAAATAATGCAGCAGAGTCCTTATATAATGCAACAAAGTCATTAAATAATGCAGCAGAGTCCTTAAATAATGCAGCAAAGTCCTTAAATAATACAGCAGAGTCCTTAAGTACCACAGCATAGTCCTTAAATAATGCAGCAAAGTCCTTAAATAATGCAGCAGAGTCCTTAAATAATGCAACAAAGTCCTTAAATAATGCAGCAGAGTCCTTAAATACCGCAGCAGAGTCCTTAAATAATGCAGCAAAGTCATTAAATAATACAACAAAGTCCTTAAATAATGCAGCAGAGTCATTAAATAATGCAGCAAAGTCCTTAAATAATGCAGCAGAGTCCTTAAATAATGCAGCAAATTCCTTAAATAATGCAGCAGAGTCATTAAATAATGCAATAAAGTCCTTAAATAATGCAACAGAGTCCTTAAATAATGCAGCAAAGTCCTTAAATAATGCAGCAGAGTCCTTAAATAATGCAAAAAAGTCCTTAAATAATGCAGCAGAGTCCTTAAATAATACAGCAAAGTCCTTAAATAATGCAGCAGAGTCCTTAAATAATGCAACAAAGTCCTTAAATAATGCAGTAGAGTCCTTAAATAATACAGCAAAGTCCTTAAATAATGCAGCAGAGTCCTAAAATAATGCAGCAAAGTCCTTAAATAATGCAGCAGAGTTCTTAAACACAGCAGCAGAGTCCTTAAATAATGCAGCAAGTAATTAAATAATGCAGCAGAGTCCTTAAGTAATGCAGCAAAGTCCTTAATTAATGCAGCAAAGTCCTTAAATAATGCAACAAATTCCTTAAATAATGCAGCAGCGTCCTTAAATAATGCAACAAATTCCTTAAATAATGCAGCAGAGTCCTTAAATACCACAGCAGAGTCCTTAAATAATGCAGCAGAGACCTTAAATAATGCAACAAAGTCCTTAAATAATGCAGCAGATTCCTTAAATTCTGCAGCAGCGTCCTTAAATAATGCATCAAAGTCCTTAAATAATGCAGCAGAGTCCTTAAATACCGCAGCAGAGTCCTTAAATAATGCAGCAAATTCCTTATATAATGCAGCAGAGTCCTTAAATAATGCAGCAGAGTCCTCAAATGCTTCAGCAGAGTCATTAAATAATGCAGCAAAGTCCTTAAATAATGCAGCAGAGTCCTTAAATAATGCAGCTGAGTCCTCAAATGCTTCAGCAGAGTCATTAAATAATGCAGAAGACTCCTTAAATAATGCAGGAAAGTCCTTAAATAAAGCAGCAGAGTCCTTAGATAATGCAGCAGAGTCGTTAAATAATGCAGCAAAGTCCTTAAATAATGCAGCTGAGTCCTCAAATGCTTCAGCAGGATCCTTAAATAATGCAGCAGGATCCTTAAATAATGCAATAAAGTCCTTAAATTATGCAGCAGAGTCCTTAAATAATGCAGCAAAGTCCTTAAATAATGCAGCAGAGTCCTTACATAATGCAACAAACTCCTTAAATAATGCAGCAGAGTCCTTAAATAATGCAACAAAGTTCTTAAATAATGCATCAAAGTCCTTAAATAATGCAGCAAAGTCCTTAAATAATGCAGCAAATTCCTTAAATAATGCAGCAGAGTCCTTAAATAATGCAGCTGAGTCCTCAAATACTTCAGCAGAGTCATTAAATAATGCAGAAGAGTCCTTAAATAATGCAGCAAAGTTCTTAAATGATGCAGCAGAGTCCTTAAATAACGCAGCAGAGTCGTTAAATAATGCAGCAAAGTCCTTAAATAATGCAGCTGAGTCCTCAAATGCTTCAGCAGGATCCTTAAATAATGCAGCAGAGACCTTTAATAATGCAGCTGAGTCCTCAAATGCATCAGCAGAGTCATTAAATAATGCAGCAGGATCCTAAAATAATGCAATAAAGTCCTTAAATTATGCAGCAGAGTCCTTAAATAATGCAGCAAAGTCCTTAAATAATGCAGCAGAGTCCTTACATAATGCAACAAAGTCCTTAAATAATGCAGCAGAGTCCTTAAATAATGCAACAAAGTTCTTAAATAATGCAGCAGAGTCCTTAAATAATGCAGCAAAGTCCTTAAGTACCATAGCAGAGTCCTTAAATAATGCAGCAGAGACCTTAAATAATGCAACAAAGCCCTTAAATAATGAAGCAGATTCCTTAAATTCTGCAGCAGTGTCCTTAAATAATGCATCAAAGTCCTTAAATAATGCAGCAGAGTCCTTAAATAATGCAGCAAAGTAATTAAATAATGCAGCAGAGTCCTTAAATAATGCAGCAAAGTCCTTAAATAATGCAGCAGAGTCCTTAAATACCAAAGCATAGTCCTTAAATAATGCGGCAGAGTCCTTAAATAATGCAACAAAGTCCTTAAATAATGCAGCAGAGTCCTTAAATAATGCAACAAAGTCCTTAAATAATGCAGCAAAGTCCTTAAATAAAGCAGCAAAGTCCTTACATAATGCAGCAGAGTCCTTAAACAATGCATCTGAGTCCCCAATTGCTTCAGCAGAGTCATTAAACACTGCAGCAGAGTCCTTAAATAATGCAGCAAAGTCTTAAATAATGCAGCAGAGTCCTTAAATAACGCAGCAGTCCTTAAATAATGCAGCAAAGTCCTTAAATAATGCAGCAGAGTCCTTAAATACCGCAGCAGAGTCATTAAATAATGCAGCAGAGTCCTTAAATAATACAGCAGAGACCTTAAATAATGCAGCTGAGTCCTCAAATGCTTCAGCAAAGTCATTAAATAATGCAGCAGAGTCCTTAAATAATGCAATAAAGTCCTTAAATAATGCAGCAGACTTCTAACATAATGCAACATAGTCCTTAAATAATGCAGCAGAGTCCTTATATAATGCAACAAAGTCATTAAATAATGCATCAGAGTCCTTAAATAATGCAGCAAAGTCCTTAAATAATACAGCAGAGTCCTTAAGTACCACAGCATAGTCCTTAAATAATGCAGCAAAGTCCTTAAATAATGCAGCAGAGTCCTTAAATAATGCAACAAAGTCCTTAAATAATGCAGCAGAGTCCTTAAATACCGCAGCAGAGTCGTTAAATAATGCAGCAAAGTCCTTAAATAATACAACAAAGTCCTTAAATAATGCAGCAGAGTCATTAAATAATGCAGCAAAGTCCTTAAATAATGCAGCAGAGTCCTTAAATAATGCAGCAAATTCCTTAAATAATGCAGCAGAGTCATTAAATAATGCAATAAAGTCCTTAAATAATGCAACAGAGTCCTTAAATAATGCAGCAAAGTCCTTAAATAATGCAGCAGAGTCCTTAAATAATGCAAAAAAGTCCTTAAATAATGCAGCAGAGTCCTTAAATAATACAGCAAAGTCCTTAAATAATGCAGCAGAGTCCTTAAATAATGCAACAAAGTCCTTAAATAATGCAGTAGAGTCCTTAAATAATACAGCAAAGTCCTTAAATAATGCAGCAGAGTCCTAAAATAATGCAGCAAAGTCCTTAAATAATGCAGCAGAGTTCTTAAACACAGCAGCAGAGTCCTTAAATAATGCAGCAAGTAATTAAATAATGCAGCAAAGTCCTTAAGTAATGCAGCAAAGTCCTTAATTGATGCAGCAAAGTCCTTAAATAATGCAACAAATTCCTTAAATAATGCAGCAGCGTCCTTAAATAATGCAACAAATTCCTTAAATAATGCAGCAGAGTCCTTAAATACCACAGCAGAGTCCTTAAATAATGCAGCAGAGACCTTAAATAATGCAACAAAGTCCTTAAATAATGCAGCAGATTCCTTAAATTCTGCAGCAGCGTCCTTAAATAATGCATCAAAGTCCTTAAATAATGCAGCAGAGTCCTTAAATACCGCAGCAGAGTCCTTAAATAATGCAGCAAATTCCTTAAATAATGCAGCAGAGTCCTTAAATAATGCAGCTGAGTCCTCAAATGCTTCAGCAGAGTCATTAAATAATGCAGCAGCGTCCTTAAATAATGCATCAAAGTCCTTAAATAATGCAGCAGAGTCCTTAAATACTGCAGCAGAGTCCTTAAATAATGCAGCAAATTCCTTAAATAATGCAGCAGAGTCCTTAAATAATGCAGCTGAGTCCACAAATGCTTCAGCAGGATCCTTAAATAATGCAGCAGGATCCTTAAATAATGCAATAAAGTCCTTAAATTATGCAGCAGAGTCCTTAAATAATGCAGCAAAGTCCTTAAATAATGCAGCAGAGTCCTTACATAATGCAACAAACTCCTTAAATAATGCAGCAGAGTCCTTAAATAATGCAACAAAGTTCTTAAATAATGCATCAAAGTCCTTAAATAATGCAGCAAAGTCCTTAAATAATGCAGCAAAGTCGTTAAGTACCATAGCAGAGTCCTTAAATAATGCAGCAGAGACCTTAAATAATGCAACAAAGTCCTTAAATAATGCAGCAGATTCCTTAAATTCTGCAGCAGCGTCCTTAAATAATGCAACAAAGTCCTTAAATAATGCAGCAGAGTCCTTAAATAATGCAACAAAGTCCTTAAATAATGCAAAAGAGTCCTTAAATAAAGCAGCAAAGCCCTTACATAATGCAGCAGAGTCCTTAAATAATGCATCTGAGTCCCCAAATGCTTCAGCAGAGTCATTAAATACTGCAGCAGAGTCCTTAAATAATGCAACAAAGTCCTTAAATAATCCAGCAGCGTCCTTAAATAATGCAACAAATTCCTTAAATAATGCAGCAGAGTCCTTAAATACCACAGCAGAGTCCTTAAATAATGCAGCAGAGACCTTAAATAATGCAACAAAGTCCTTAAATAATGCAGCAGATTCCTTAAATTCTGCAGCAGCGTCCTTAAATAATGCATCAAAGTCCTTAAATAATGCAGCAGAGTCCTTAAATACCGCAGCAGAGTCCTTAAATAATGCAGCAAATTCCTTATATAATGCAGCAGAGTCCTTAAATAATGCAGCAGAGTCCTCAAATGCTTCAGCAGAGTCATTAAATAATGCAGCAAAGTCCTTAAATAATGCAGCAGAGTCCTTAAATAATGCAGCTGAGTCCTCAAATGCTTCAGCAGAGTCATTAAATAATGCAGAAGACTCCTTAAATAATGCAGGAAAGTCCTTAAATAAAGCAGCAGAGTCCTTAGATAATGCAGCAGAGTCGTTAAATAATGCAGCAAAGTCCTTAAATAATGCAGCTGAGTCCTCAAATGCTTCAGCAGGATCCTTAAATAATGCAGCAGGATCCTTAAATAATGCAATAAAGTCCTTAAATTATGCAGCAGAGTCCTTAAATAATGCAGCAAAGTCCTTAAATAATGCAGCAGAGTCCTTACATAATGCAACAAACTCCTTAAATAATGCAGCAGAGTCCTTAAATAATGCAACAAAGTTCTTAAATAATGCATCAAAGTCCTTAAATAATGCAGCAAAGTCCTTAAATAATGCAGCAAATTCCTTAAATAATGCAGCAGAGTCCTTAAATAATGCAGCTGAGTCCTCAAATACTTCAGCAGAGTCATTAAATAATGCAGAAGAGTCCTTAAATAATGCAGCAAAGTTCTTAAATAATGCAGCAGAGTCCTTAAATAACGCAGCAGAGTCGTTAAATAATGCAGCAAAGTCCTTAAATAATGCAGCTGAGTCCTCAAATGCTTCAGCAGGATCCTTAAATAATGCAGCAGAGACCTTTAATAATGCAGCTGAGTCCTCAAATGCTTCAGCAGAGTCATTAAATAATGCAGCAGGATCCTAAAATAATGCAATAAAGTCCTTAAATTATGCAGCAGAGTCCTTAAATAATGCAGCAAAGTCCTTAAATAATGCAGCAGAGTCCTTACATAATGCAACAAAGTCCTTAAATAATGCAGCAGAGTCCTTAAATAATGCAACAAAGTTCTTAAATAATGCAGCAGAGTCCTTAAATAATGCAGCAAAGTCCTTAAGTACCATAGCAGAGTCCTTAAATAATGCAGCAGAGACCTTAAATAATGCAACAAAGTACTTAAATAATGAAGCAGATTCCTTAAATTCTGCAGCAGTGTCCTTAAATAATGCATCAAAGTCCTTAAATAATGCAGCAGAGTCCTTAAATAATGCAGCAAAGTAATTAAATAATGCAGCAGAGTCCTTAAATAATGCAGCAAAGTCCTTAAATAATGCAGCAGAGTCCTTAAATACCAAAGCATAGTCCTTAAATAATGCGGCAGAGTCCTTAAATAATGCAACAAAGTCCTTAAATAATGCAGCAGAGTCCTTAAATAATGCAACAAAGTCCTTAAATAATGCAGCAAAGTCCTTAAATAAAGCAGCAAAGTCCTTACATAATGCAGCAGAGTCCTTAAACAATGCATCTGAGTCCCCAATTGCTTCAGCAGAGTCATTAAACACTGCAGCAGAGTCCTTAAATAATGCAGCAAAGTCTTAAATAATGCAGCAGAGTCCTTAAATAACGCAGCAGTCCTTAAATAATGCAGCAAAGTCCTTAAATAATGCAGCAGAGTCCTTAAATACCGCAGCAGAGTCATTAAATAATGCAGCAGAGTCCTTAAATAATACAGCAGAGACCTTAAATAATGCAGCTGAGTCCTCAAATGCTTCAGCAAAGTCATTAAATAATGCAGCAGAGTCCTTAAATAATGCAATAAAGTCCTTAAATAATGCAGCAGACTTCTAACATAATGCAACATAGTCCTTAAATAATGCAGCAGAGTCCTTATATAATGCAACAAAGTCATTAAATAATGCAGCAGAGTCCTTAAATAATGCAGCAAAGTCCTTAAATAATACAGCAGAGTCCTTAAGTACCACAGCATAGTCCTTAAATAATGCAGCAAAGTCCTTAAATAATGCAGCAGAGTCCTTAAATAATGCAACAAAGTCCTTAAATAATGCAGCAGAGTCCTTAAATACCGCAGCAGAGTCGTTAAATAATGCAGCAAAGTCCTTAAATAATACAACAAAGTCCTTAAATAATGCAGCAGAGTCATTAAATAATGCAGCACAGTCCTTAAATAATGCAGCAGAGTCCTTAAATAATGCAGCAAATTCCTTAAATAATGCAGCAGAGTCATTAAATAATGCAATAAAGTCCTTAAATAATGCAACAGAGTCCTTAAATAATCCAGCAAAGTCCTTAAATAATGCAGCAGAGTCCTTAAATAATGCAAAAAAGTCCTTAAATAATGCAGCAGAGTCCTTAAGTAATGCAATAAAGTCCTTAAATAATGCAGCAGAGTCCTTAAATAATGCAGCAAAGTCCTTAAATAATGCAGCAGACTTCTAACATAATGCAACATAGTCCTTAAATAACGCAGCAGAGTCCTTATATAATGCAACAAAGTCATTAAATAATGCAGCAGAGTCCTTAAATAATGCAGCAAAGTCCTTAAATAATACAGCAGAGTCCTTAAGTACCACAGCATAGTCCTTAAATAATGCAGCAAAGTCCTTAAATAATGCAGCAGAGTCCTTAAATAATGCAACAAAGTCCTTAAATAATGCAGCAGAGTCCTTAAATACCGCAGCAGAGTCCTTAAATAATGCAGCAAAGTCCTTAAATAATACAACAAAGTCCTTAAATAATGCAGCAGAGTCATTAAATAATGCAGCAAAGTCCTTAAATAATGCAGCAGAGTCCTTAAATAATGCAGCAAATTCCTTAAATAATGCAGCAGAGTCATTAAATAATGCAATAAAGTCCTTAAAAAATGCAACAGAGTCCTTAAATAATGCAGCAAAGTCCTTAAATAATGCAGCAGAGTCCTTAAATAAAGCAAAAAAGTCCTTAAATAATGCAGCAGAGTCCTTAAATAATACAGCAAAGTCCTTAAATAATGCAGCAGAGTCCTTAAATAATGCAACAAAGTCCTTAAATAATGCAGTAGAGTCCTTAAATAATACAGCAAAGTCCTTAAATAATGCAGCAGAGTCCTAAAATAATGCAGCAAAGTCCTTAAATAATGCAGCAGAGTTCTTAAACACAGCAGCAGAGTCCTTAAATAATGCAGCAAGTAATTAAATAATGCAGCAAAGTCCTTAAGTAATGCAGCAAAGTCCTTAATTGATGCAGCAAAGTCCTTAATTGATGCAGCAAAGTCCTTAAATAATGTAACAAATTCCTTAAATAATGCAGCAGCGTCCTTAAATAATGCAACAAATTCCTTAAATAATGCAGCAGAGTCCTTAAATACCACAGCAGAGTCCTTAAATAATGCAGCAGAGACCTTAAATAATGCAACAAAGTCCTTAAATAATGCAGCAGATTCCTTAAATTCTGCAGCAGCGTCCTTAAATAATGCATCAAAGTCCTTAAATAATGCAGCAGAGTCCTTAAATACCGCAGCAGAGTCCTTAAATAATGCAGCAAATTCCTTAAATAATGCAGCAGAGTCCTTAAATAATGCAGCTGAGTCCTCAAATGCTTCGGCAGAGTCATTAAATAATGCAGCAGCGTCCTTAAATAATGCATCAAAGTCCTTAAATAATGCAGCAGAGTCCTTAAATACCGCAGCAGAGTCCTTAAATAATGCAGCAAATTCCTTAAATAATGCAGCAGAGTCCTTAAATAATGCAGCTGAGTCCTCAAATGCTTCAGCAGGATCCTTAAATAATGCAGCAGGATCCTTAAATAATGCAATAAAGTCCTTAAATTATGCTGCAGAGTCCTTAAATAATGCAGCAAAGTCCTTAAATAATGCAGCAGAGTCCTTACATAATGCAACAAACTCCTTAAATAATGCAGCAGAGTCCTTAAATAATGCAACAAAGTTCTTAAATAATGCATCAAAGTCCTTAAATAATGCAGCAAAGTCCTTAAATAATGCAGCAAAGTCGTTAAGTACCATAGCAGAGTCCTTAAATAATGCAGCAGAGACCTTAAATAATGCAACAAAGTCCTTAAATAATGCAGCAGATTCCTTAAATTCTGCAGCAGCGTCCTTAAATAATGCAACAAAGTCCTTAAATAATGCAGCAGAGTCCTTAAATAATGCAACAAAGTCCTTAAATAATGCAAAAGAGTCCTTAAATAAAGCAGCAAAGCCCTTACATAATGCAGCAGAGTCCTTAAATAATGCATCTGAGTCCCCAAATGCTTCATCAGAGTCATTAAATACTGCAGCAGAGTCCTTAAATAATGCAACAAAGTCCTTAAATAATCCAGCAGCGTCCTTAAATAATGCAACAAATTCCTTAAATAATGCAGCAGAGTCCTTAAATACCACAGCAGAGTCCTTAAATAATGCAGCAGAGACCTTAAATAATGCAACAAAGTCCTTAAATAATGCAGCAGATTCCTTAAATTCTGCAGCAGCGTCCTTAAATAATGCATCAAAGTCCTTAAATAATGCAGCAGAGTCCTTAAATACCGCAGCAGAGTCCTTAAATAATGCAGCAAATTCCTTAAATAATGCAGCAGAGTCCTTAAATAATGCAGCTGAGTCCTCAAATGCTTCAGCAGAGTCATTAAATAATGCAGCAAAGTCCTTAAATAATGCAGCAGAGTCCTTAAATAATGCAGCTGAGTCCTCAAATGCTTCAGCAGAGTCGTTAAATAATGCAGCAAAGTCCTTAAATAATGCAGCAGACTCCTTACATAATGCAACAAAGTCCTTAAATAATGCAGCAGAGTACTTATATAATGCAACAAAGTTATTAAATAATGCAGCAAAGTCCTTAAATAATGCAGCAGAGTCCTTAAATAATGCAACAAATTCCTTAAATAATGCAGCAGAGTCCTTAAATAATGCATCAAAGTCCTTAAATAATGCAGCAGAGTCCTTAAATACCGCAGCAGAGTCCTTAAATAATGCAGCTGAGTCCTCAAATACTTCAGCAGAGTCATTAAATAATGCAGAAGAGTCCTTAAATAATGCAGCAAAGTTCTTAAATAATGCAGCAGAGTCCTTAAATAACGCAGCAGAGTCGTTAAATAATGCAGCAAAGTCCTTAAATAATGCAGCTGAGTCCTCAAATGCTTCAGCAGGATCCTTAAATAATGCAGCAGAGACCTTTAATAATGCAGCTGAGTCCTCAAATGCTTCAGCAGAGTCATTAAATAATGCAGCAGGATCCTAAAATAATGCAATAAAGTCCTTAAATTATGCAGCAGAGTCCTTAAATAATGCAGCAAAGTCCTTAAATAATGCAGCAGAGTCCTTACATAATGCAACAAAGTCCTTAAATAATGCAACAAAGTTCTTAAATAATGCAGCAGAGTCCTTAAATAATGCAGCAAAGTCCTTAAGTACCATAGCAGAGTCCTTAAATAATGCAGCAGAGACCTTAAATAATGCAACAAAGTCCTTAAATAATGAAGCAGATTCCTTAAATTCTGCAGCAGTGTCCTTAAATAATGCATCAAAGTCCTTAAATAATGCAGCAGAGTCCTTAAATAATGCAGCAAAGTAATTAAATAATGCAGCAGAGTCCTTAAATAATGCAGCAAAGTCCTTAAATAATGCAGCAGAGTCCTTAAATACCAAAGCATAGTCCTTAAATAATGCGGCAGAGTCCTTAAATAATGCAACAAAGTCCTTAAATAATGCAGCAGAGTCCTTAAATAATGCAACAAAGTCCTTAAATAATGCAGCAAAGTCCTTAAATAAAGCAGCAAAGTCCTTACATAATGCAGCAGAGTCCTTAAACAATGCATCTGAGTCCCCAATTGCTTCAGCAGAGTCATTAAACACTGCAGCAGAGTCCTTAAATAATGCAGCAAAGTCTTAAATAATGCAGCAGAGTCCTTAAATAACGCAGCAGTCCTTAAATAATGCAGCAAAGTCCTTAAATAATGCAGCAGAGTCCTTAAATACCGCAGCAGAGTCATTAAATAATGCAGCAGAGTCCTTAAATAATACAGCAGAGACCTTAAATAATGCAGCTGAGTCCTCAAATGCTTCAGCAAAGTCATTAAATAATGCAGCAGAGTCCTTAAATAATGCAATAAAGTCCTTAAATAATGCAGCAGACTTCTAACATAATGCAACATAGTCCTTAAATAATGCAGCAGAGTCCTTATATAATGCAACAAAGTCATTAAATAATGCAGCAGAGTCCTTAAATAATGCAGCAAAGTCCTTAAATAATACAGCAGAGTCCTTAAGTACCACAGCATAGTCCTTAAATAATGCAGCAAAGTCCTTAAATAATGCAGCAGAGTCCTTAAATAATGCAACAAAGTCCTTAAATAATGCAGCAGAGTCCTTAAATACCGCAGCAGAGTCGTTAAATAATGCAGCAAAGTCCTTAAATAATACAACAAAGTCCTTAAATAATGCAGCAGAGTCATTAAATAATGCAGCAAAGTCCTTAAATAATGCAGCAGAGTCCTTAAATAATGCAGCAAATTCCTTAAATAATGCAGCAGAGTCATTAAATAATGCAATAAAGTCCTTAAATAATGCAACAGAGTCCTTAAATAATGCAGCAAAGTCCTTAAATAATGCAGCAGAGTCCTTAAATAATGCAAAAAAGTCCTTAAATAATGCAGCAGAGTCCTTAAATAATACAGCAAAGTCCTTAAATAATGCAGCAGAGTCCTTAAATAATGCAACAAAGTCCTTAAATAATGCAGTAGAGTCCTTAAATAATACAGCAAAGTCCTTAAATAATGCAGCAGAGTCCTAAAATAATGCAGCAAAGTCCTTAAATAATGCAGCAGAGTCCTTAAATACCGCAGCAGAGTCCTTAAATAATGCAGCAAAGTAATTAAATAATGCAGCAGAGTCCTTAAATAATGCAGCAAAGTCCTTAAATAATGCAGCAGAGTCCTTAAATACCAAAGCATAGTCCTTAAATAATGCGGCAGAGTCCTTAAATAATGCAACAAAGTCCTTAAATAATGCAGCAAAGTCCTTAAATAAAGCAGCAAAGTCCTTACATAATGCAGCAGAGTCCTTAAACAATGCATCTGAGTCCCCAATTGCTTCAGCACAGTCATTAAACACTGCAGCAGAGTCCTTAAATAATGCAGCAAAGTCTTAAATAATGCAGCAGAGTCCTTAAATAACGCAGCAGTCCTTAAATAATGTAGCAAAGTCCTTAAATAATGCAGCAGAGTCCTTAAATACCGCAGCAGAGTCATTAAATAATGCAGCAGAGTCCTTATATAATACAGCAGAGACCTTAAATAATGCAGCTGAGTCCTCAAATGCTTCAGCAGAGTCATTAAATAATGCAGCAGAGTCCTTAAATAATGCAATAAAGTCCTTAAATAATGCAGCAGAGTCCTTAAATAATGCAGCAAAGTCCTTAAATAATGCAGCAGACTTCTAACATAATGCAACATAGTCCTTAAATAATGCAGCAGAGTCCTTATATAATGCAACAAAGTCATTAAATAATGCAGCAGAGTCCTTAAATAATGCAGCAAAGTCCTTAAATAATACAGCAGAGTCCTTAAGTACCACAGCATAGTCCTTAAATAATGCAGCAAAGTCCTTAAATAATGCAGCAGAGTCCTTAAATAATGCAACAAAGTCCTTAAATAATGCAGCAGAGTCCTTAAATACCGCAGCAGAGTCCTTAAATAATGCAGCAAAGTCCTTAAATAATACAACAAAGTCCTTAAATAATGCAGCAGAGTCATTAAATAATGCAGCAAAGTCCTTAAATAATGCAGCAGAGTCCTTAAATAATGCAGCAAATTCCTTAAATAATGCAGCAGAGTCATTAAATAATGCAATAAAGTCCTTAAATAATGCAACAGAGTCCTTAAATAATGCAGCAAAGTCCTTAAATAATGCAGCAGAGTCCTTAAATAATGCAAAAAAGTCCTTAAATAATGCAGCAGAGTCCTTAAATAATACAGCAAAGTCCTTAAATAATGCAGCAGAGTCCTTAAATAATGCAACAAAGTCCTTAAATAATGCAGTAGAGTCCTTAAATAATACAGCAAAGTCCTTAAATAATGCAGCAGAGTCCTAAAATAATGCAGCAAAGTCCTTAAATAATGCAGCAGAGTTCTTAAACACAGCAGCAGAGTCCTTAAATAATGCAGCAAGTAATTAAATAATGCAGCAAAGTCCTTAAGTAATGCAGCAAAGTCCTTAATTGATGCAGCAAAGTCCTTAAATAATGCAACAAATTCCTTAAATAATGCAGCAGCGTCCTTAAATAATGCAACAAATTCCTTAAATAATGCAGCAGAGTCCTTAAATACCACAGCAGAGTCCTTAAATAATGCAGCAGAGACCTTAAATAATGCAACAAAGTCCTTAAATAATGCAGCAGATTCCTTAAATTCTGCAGCAGCGTCCTTAAATAATGCATCAAAGTCCTTAAATAATGCAGCAGAGTCCTTAAATACCGCAGCAGAGTCCTTAAATAATGCAGCAAATTCCTTAAATAATGCAGCAGAGTCCTTAAATAATGCAGCTGAGTCCTCAAATGCTTCAGCAGAGTCATTAAATAATGCAGCAGCGTCCTTAAATAATGCATCAAAGTCCTTAAATAATGCAGCAGAGTCCTTAAATACTGCAGCAGAGTCCTTAAATAATGCAGCAAATTCCTTAAATAATGCAGCAGAGTCCTTAAATAATGCAGCTGAGTCCACAAATGCTTCAGCAGGATCCTTAAATAATGCAGCAGGATCCTTAAATAATGCAATAAAGTCCTTAAATTATGCAGCAGAGTCCTTAAATAATGCAGCAAAGTCCTTAAATAATGCAGCAGAGTCCTTACATAATGCAACAAACTCCTTAAATAATGCAGCAGAGTCCTTAAATAATGCAACAAAGTTCTTAAATAATGCATCAAAGTCCTTAAATAATGCAGCAAAGTCCTTAAATAATGCAGCAAAGTCGTTAAGTACCATAGCAGAGTCCTTAAATAATGCAGCAGAGACCTTAAATAATGCAACAAAGTCCTTAAATAATGCAGCAGATTCCTTAAATTCTGCAGCAGCGTCCTTAAATAATGCAACAAAGTCCTTAAATAATGCAGCAGAGTCCTTAAATAATGCAACAAAGTCCTTAAATAATGCAAAAGAGTCCTTAAATAAAGCAGCAAAGCCCTTACATAATGCAGCAGAGTCCTTAAATAATGCATCTGAGTCCCCAAATGCTTCAGCAGAGTCATTAAATACTGCAGCAGAGTCCTTAAATAATGCAACAAAGTCCTTAAATAATCCAGCAGCGTCCTTAAATAATGCAACAAATTCCTTAAATAATGCAGCAGAGTCCTTAAATACCACAGCAGAGTCCTTAAATAATGCAGCAGAGACCTTAAATAATGCAACAAAGTCCTTAAATAATGCAGCAGATTCCTTAAATTCTGCAGCAGCGTCCTTAAATAATGCATCAAAGTCCTTAAATAATGCAGCAGAGTCCTTAAATACCGCAGCAGAGTCCTTAAATAATGCAGCAAATTCCTTATATAATGCAGCAGAGTCCTTAAATAATGCAGCAGAGTCCTCAAATGCTTCAGCAGAGTCATTAAATAATGCAGCAAAGTCCTTAAATAATGCAGCAGAGTCCTTAAATAATGCAGCTGAGTCCTCAAATGCTTCAGCAGAGTCATTAAATAATGCAGAAGACTCCTTAAATAATGCAGGAAAGTCCTTAAATAAAGCAGCAGAGTCCTTAGATAATGCAGCAGAGTCGTTAAATAATGCAGCAAAGTCCTTAAATAATGCAGCTGAGTCCTCAAATGCTTCAGCAGGATCCTTAAATAATGCAGCAGGATCCTTAAATAATGCAATAAAGTCCTTAAATTATGCAGCAGAGTCCTTAAATAATGCAGCAAAGTCCTTAAATAATGCAGCAGAGTCCTTACATAATGCAACAAACTCCTTAAATAATGCAGCAGAGTCCTTAAATAATGCAACAAAGTTCTTAAATAATGCATCAAAGTCCTTAAATAATGCAGCAAAGTCCTTAAATAATGCAGCAAATTCCTTAAATAATGCAGCAGAGTCCTTAAATAATGCAGCTGAGTCCTCAAATACTTCAGCAGAGTCATTAAATAATGCAGAAGAGTCCTTAAATAATGCAGCAAAGTTCTTAAATAATGCAGCAGAGTCCTTAAATAACGCAGCAGAGTCGTTAAATAATGCAGCAAAGTCCTTAAATAATGCAGCTGAGTCCTCAAATGCTTCAGCAGGATCCTTAAATAATGCAGCAGAGACCTTTAATAATGCAGCTGAGTCCTCAAATGCTTCAGCAGAGTCATTAAATAATGCAGCAGGATCCTAAAATAATGCAATAAAGTCCTTAAATTATGCAGCAGAGTCCTTAAATAATGCAGCAAAGTCCTTAAATAATGCAGCAGAGTCCTTACATAATGCAACAAAGTCCTTAAATAATGCAGCAGAGTCCTTAAATAATGCAACAAAGTTCTTAAATAATGCAGCAGAGTCCTTAAATAATGCAGCAAAGTCCTTAAGTACCATAGCAGAGTCCTTAAATAATGCAGCAGAGACCTTAAATAATGCAACAAAGTCCTTAAATAATGAAGCAGATTCCTTAAATTCTGCAGCAGTGTCCTTAAATAATGCATCAAAGTCCTTAAATAATGCAGCAGAGTCCTTAAATAATGCAGCAAAGTAATTAAATAATGCAGCAGAGTCCTTAAATAATGCAGCAAAGTCCTTAAATAATGCAGCAGAGTCCTTAAATACCAAAGCATAGTCCTTAAATAATGCGGCAGAGTCCTTAAATAATGCAACAAAGTCCTTAAATAATGCAGCAGAGTCCTTAAATAATGCAACAAAGTCCTTAAATAATGCAGCAAAGTCCTTAAATAAAGCAGCAAAGTCCTTACATAATGCAGCAGAGTCCTTAAACAATGCATCTGAGTCCCCAATTGCTTCAGCAGAGTCATTAAACACTGCAGCAGAGTCCTTAAATAATGCAGCAAAGTCTTAAATAATGCAGCAGAGTCCTTAAATAACGCAGCAGTCCTTAAATAATGCAGCAAAGTCCTTAAATAATGCAGCAGAGTCCTTAAATACCGCAGCAGAGTCATTAAATAATGCAGCAGAGTCCTTAAATAATACAGCAGAGACCTTAAATAATGCAGCTGAGTCCTCAAATGCTTCAGCAAAGTCATTAAATAATGCAGCAGAGTCCTTAAATAATGCAATAAAGTCCTTAAATAATGCAGCAGACTTCTAACATAATGCAACATAGTCCTTAAATAATGCAGCAGAGTCCTTATATAATGCAACAAAGTCATTAAATAATGCAGCAGAGTCCTTAAATAATGCAGCAAAGTCCTTAAATAATACAGCAGAGTCCTTAAGTACCACAGCATAGTCCTTAAATAATGCAGCAAAGTCCTTAAATAATGCAGCAGAGTCCTTAAATAATGCAACAAAGTCCTTAAATAATGCAGCAGAGTCCTTAAATACCGCAGCAGAGTCGTTAAATAATGCAGCAAAGTCCTTAAATAATACAACAAAGTCCTTAAATAATGCAGCAGAGTCATTAAATAATGCAGCACAGTCCTTAAATAATGCAGCAGAGTCCTTAAATAATGCAGCAAATTCCTTAAATAATGCAGCAGAGTCATTAAATAATGCAATAAAGTCCTTAAATAATGCAACAGAGTCCTTAAATAATCCAGCAAAGTCCTTAAATAATGCAGCAGAGTCCTTAAATAATGCAAAAAAGTCCTTAAATAATGCAGCAGAGTCCTTAAATAATACAGCAAAGTCCTTAAATAATGCAGCAGAGTCCTTAAATAATGCAACAAAGTCCTTAAATAATGCAGTAGAGTCCTTAAATAATACAGCAAAGTCCTTAAATAATGCAGCAGAGTCCTAAAATAATGCAGCAAAGTCCTTAAATAATGCAGCAGAGTCCTTAAA